>NW_015150869.1:333057-341407 GCF_000732505.1 Cyprinodon variegatus | reverse complement strand
CGAAAACAAGAAATTACACAGGTTTGGAAGTAAGAACTTGAAGGAATTTTCTTTGTCAAAACAAAGGCACAGCTGTCAGGCCAATATTTTCAGAAAAGAAACACTCCCAAGGCTCAGTGATTTGAATTATTTCTGTGGAGCTAGTATTCAATTATATCAGGCTAATCAACTTTCAGCAGCTTTTCACAAATATAATAGCTAATAATAAAGTATTCCTGACAAACATCAGCTGACATTCTATATGACTATAGTAATAAAAAATGCAGTGTCAAAGTAAATTGACTCTTTTGGAGTTATTACAACAACAATTGGAGTAAAATATATACTACGTAGAGTTCTAAGTTAACACTAATTTCGGGTGGGGCCAAATGCAGTCTTAAAGTGTTACCTTAACACTTTAAAATTTACTGTGTAGACATTTTTATATTAGAGTATTTTTCTTAAAGCAAAATCGTTCATCACAGATTCATATGAGACACACCAGGGACAGCAGCAAGCTGTTCTCACTCTCAGAGTATCAAATGCTGTTTCAGCAATGTGTTTTTCCTTCGAGGTTGAACTTAAGTATCAGTGCCTGGGCACAGTAACAGCAAGCATATCAGACTTTTATCTTTTAGGGTTTACTATCAACAAACACAGTCTTCTCAGGACAGTGAACTAAAGTAGAAAATTACAAATTTTAACAATGGCAGCAAAATAGAAAGAGCTCAGACCTGCTTCAGATGTCTGTGAAAATGCACACATTTATTTAAACAACAGGAATAGCCAGTCATTGTTTTTATGGCTAAAAACACAGGTAACAGTTTCTGATCACCTTAAGATTGCTGCTAATGTATATGAATAAGCATCTGTCTTTTCTTGTTGATGGTGCAGTGAAACAACATCTTGTTTCACTGCATGGAAATTATCTAAATTCCTAATTATGAGGTTAACCAAGCTATTAGACAAGCATTCATCAGAAACTAGTAGACATAGCTTATGTACAGGCGTGCAGGTGCATCGGTGCTAAACTACCAAGTTGTCATTCTTCTCATAAAGAGCTGTTTTAGTTGTAAGGGATAAAAAAAAGGCTATTTTAAATACATTTTTCAGTAAAAAATTACATAATGTTACTTCAACTGATTTAAATAAAAACCCAATGTAATTTTTGAGATAAATGCATCTTGTCAATAAACATCTATATCTCTTCTTTCATAACATCTGGGACTTATTAGAAAACATGCAGGGTTTCACACAATATTGATATTTACAAATCCAGTTAATGTCCCCTTTCATAGCTCTGCTTCGTATTTCTCTTTTCTGTACTCTACTGCAGCTCCTTTGAGTGGCACACTGCCTCTCTGGATGTTTTACATAATGAGAAAGATACGTCTGTTTCAGTATATGGAAAGGGCAGACATAGAATCAGGTGTTTACAATGTACGATAGCATAGCGAACCAAGGGCAGACCAGCAAAAAAACAAAACAAATCAAAACAAGAAAGACCCAGTTTTATTTTGAGTTTTCATTTATTTTATTTCGATTTTTGTGTTCTAGGTATTTTTGATTGTATTTGAGTTCTTAGGTATTTCCTATTTGTCCTCATGTGTCAGTCTCCTTTTCCCTAGCTCCCTTCTTGCCTCTGTTCACACCTGCTCCCAATCTGCTAATTAGCCTTGTCTTTGTTTCTCTCTCCCATATATTCAGTCTCTCTTTGCTGGTTTGTCGTCATTTCTTTGCCCCCTTGTTTTAAGTATTCGTGGTATTCAGTATTTTTTTGTGGATTTATGTTTTTGGATTTTTGCTTCTGTTACCCTTTTTATTATTAAAAATTCAAGTAATCAACTCAAGTCTTTGTCCACTGTGACATAATTCTATTTCTTGCATTTATAAAAAAAATAAGTAGGTTCCGATCCTTATTCCAAGTCTAGGCTAATTGCACTAGTACGGTATACTTATCAAAGAGGTTAACAGATGCCTCCAAGATCTGTAAATTAATGGTCAGCAAAATGGGGGCAGCCACTATTTAATACACCAGCTCTTCCCTCAGATGGATTTCCCCTTGCAAAACTTCACTAACCCTGAATTTGATTGAGGACCAAAGTACCAAAGCATGTCAGACAAAACTCTTTCACACTGTTTTATTAAAGAAATACACATAATATATATGTAACACATAGAGGCCAGAAAAAATAATCCATGAACTTAAAAATAATAAGTGAATTTGGTTTATCAACTATAGATTTGTCATAAAATGTTTGCTCTGTGCGACCATTGTATAAGACGTTTTGCATTTCACGGTTTTAATGCACTTCTGGGAGGAACACCACTCCGCTGCGTGTTGTGGGGATCTATACTCTGCAACTAAGCTCCTCGTTGTTTAAACCTTACATAAATATGCTAACTCCTTATGTATAATTCTGGAATTCTTTAAGCTATGTAATAATGTTCAGTAATGGTGCGTTTGATGAAAAATGGAAAGTAGCTTTCCTTCTTTATGTGGAAGAATAATTCACCCTATATAAATTATTAATAACAATATAGTATACAACCATTTAATGAAGATTTAGTGCAATAATCTTTATTTTGATGATAATTAGAACTTTTAGCTGAGCAAAAAAGCTCTAAAGGTGCCTTCCCTTTCTATGACACTGTGATTGCAATTTTTTTATAGATTGAACTAAAGGAGTAACTTTTTACCTGCAAACCTAATGCTTCCAAAATAGGTAATAAACTACTACTTTTTCAGGTATCTATGCAATGTAATGGTTTTAAACATATAACAGACAGAACATTTAAATGTAAAATAACTTGTTCAATTGTATTCTAATTATATTGTATTCTAATTGTACTATAATAAAATAAAACAAAAATAAATAAAAATCACAAATACAATTAAACAGACAACGACAAAAAAACATTTTATCATGGTTAGAATGTAGAAAATATATTTTATGGTAAGATTAATAGAAAACTTTTCTAAAAGTTTTTTTTTTTTATCAGTTGTTTAGCTACAAATCTTGGGTTATTTAAAAACATTGTACAAGAAGTAAAACAGAAAAACCTGTGCTTTTTTTCTGTTTACTTGTTATTTAATTGTTGTGTGTTGCAACATCATGATGTGCTTTCCTTTGCCAGGTTAACATATATGCATTTCTTACTTTCAGACTTTGCAAAAAATGTATAATTGAGCACATTGTTTACACAAATGACAAGACTATGCACACTATAAAATTAGACATCAGTCTGTTTTAAATCACTGTATTGGTTTAGGTTTTCCTTTAGATCTGATAAACAACAATAACATTAAATGAAAACCTTTTAACAGTTGATGAATTACACTCACCACCTGTGTGGTAAGAAAAACAAAACCTAAGAAAAAAGGTTAAGTCACAGAAAAGTGCATTTGATTCTATCCGCTGCAGCTGTAACTTCTTGTGTGGTTTGCTATTTAAAGTAAATGATTATTTCTCAAACAACAAAGAAAATAGCAGACTGGCAAAAAAGTTAACGCTTATTACCTCTTTGAATGATACATTTCTTGTAAACAAACCTGAAGCAAGCTCAGACAGTCTCCTCCAACAATCTTGTCACCTCATATGACCAACTAAACGCACGGGCAGATTTTAACAGAGCAGTCGATTGTTCAGGAACATGATCCGAAATCTTAGACCTTTACTTTGTGATCCAGTGCTTTGTTTTGTCAACATTTATGTTTGATTACTGTGTTTCGTTGTTTTATTTCTATTGTATTTAATGAATGTTTAAAAGAACCTCTCTAAGACTAAACTGAATATAACTACCCATGCTCATTAACAGTCTGTCTTGTTGTTCCTGGAAATGAAACAAAGACATGAATGAATTAAAACCAAATATCAATAAAAAGCTGATTTATTCTAATAACTCACGTCATTAAGTCAAATCCATGAAATTAATTATTTCACAGACTGAAGTTAGCAAACCTTCTTTTTTTGTTACACAAATTTCTACTTCCAGCTAAATTTCAGTGCTTTGCAAATGCATTCATTAATTTATTCTGTTCCATTCCAAAGTGTTCTCTTTAAAATATAACTTTAAGAGACAGATCTGGATCTAAAGTCACCATAAAAAAGAAGTCCACCTGTGCACAGTCTCACTGTCAGTAAAAACTCATCTTTACTGAAATCCTGGAAAGACTAACCAGTATCACAATATTACCATTCAGAGACAAAGTCTAATCTTTTTAGGAGCAAAGGTTAGGGTTGGTTATAACAAAATATTAAAATCTTGACGTTTCTCCACAGCCCCAACAAACCAGTCATCTTAAAATGGAACTTAAAATTCAACATGGAAGACTTTTAATTAGCCTAACATGGAACCCCTGCTGATGTTCCCCATTCCGTGCTTCTACTACAGTAGTCCACTCTTAGACTTTTTCACTGAGAAAATACAAGATACTAGAAATACAGTCTGCACATCAAAGCCAACTCCAGTTTGCATTCTGTTTCCAGTTGATAAACTCTGTTAAAATGCCAAATTTCTGAAAAATAAACTGAAAAAGTTTATTTTTCATAAGTCTGCTGTCTTGATGTTTTACTCACAGGTTTTATTAATGGGGTCATAGAATGATCATATACTGTAGGGTATTTGGTGCTGGTCCTCAAGGTCTCTGAATAGGGTGTGTAACATTGGTTGGGCTGAAAATAGAATATTTGCTATTCTATGAGCCCTAATGCAAGCATGGTTAATAGCTCTAGAAAGAAACGACAGGTTTTCTTCCTTTTATGGTATGCTCATGAATATTTAGATGAGCTGTCCGCTGATTGGTTGGTTTACAAGGAGCGAAGCTGCCGAGCAAAGATGCATCATAGCAACAAGCACACACTCACTGAAACAACAAATTGTTGATATGGTAGGGTGACCAGATGTACTCCTTTTCCTGGACATGTCCTACTTTTCATACCTAAAAAAAAAAAAAAAAAAAAAATTTATATATGTTATGAGCTACCTAGCTGTCTTTATGAGCAAGAGTTCAGCTCACCTTTTGGCTGGGCTATTGGTCTGCAGATAATAATATTGTCTTTGTAAATACATTACTTTGGGGGAAAAATATACCCCACATTTATGCACTATTTTTGCACGCCACATATCACTTTACTTGGATTTATTCACTTTAATTGGACTTTTCACTTTATTTGGATTTAGTTTTTACATATACAAAGATATACATACAGATATATATACAGAAGAGCTACTATATGTGTATATATATTTTATCTCTTTTTATTCTTATTTTTTATCTTTATTATATTGTATAGTTGGATGTGTGTATATATCATGTAAAACTGTAACTGGAGCGTGTAACAAAAGTAATTTCTCTCTGGGATTATTAAAGTATTTCTGATTCTGATTCTATATCTAAGGGAAGTGGCGGTTTTCAGTTTTTAGGAAACTTTTTTACAATTTTTTTTACATATGTTTAGCCATATAATTTTACATATATTTAATGGAATCATTAGCAGTATTGATAATTCTAATTATTTTATTTTTCTAAAATTAAAGGCTTTATTTTTTACTGTGATTTTACAATTATGCAACTGCAATAAAAAATAAACATATTTTTAAAGTTTTTTATTTATTTATTTTTTTACATATCTTTAACACATATCAGGAGTCCCAATAAATCTGTAGAGGATTACTTGCATATTCACTATGTATGAAAACAAACAAATGAGATTATTTTTCTTTTCACATTCCAGAAGTTGTTAAAAATCTACAACGTTTTTAGGTAATGGGGGAAGTATCAAAGAACAATAAATAAATATATATTATTCTTGCATTTTAGATATATTGTTTTTGCTTTGATTCCTAAAAATATTTACATTTAATTTATGTGGTTAGACCAGATGATATCTTGTTGGGACATTATACAGTCTGTTACATCACATCTTTATATTTTAAATTGATTCAAAATATTGGTTTACATATCAGCCTCTGTTGTCTTCCTCAGTCTCACACTGGTTCTAGTTTGGAATTAGATTAGCTGCCATGCTCCCAGATTAAAATAAATGCTGTACTCAGCAGGGTCATTTAAAGTATACACAAACGGTCTCGGTATATTTCCATTACAAAAAATGTAAATAACAGCAAGCAGGAAAACATTTATGCTCAGTCATCAACTAAGATTACCTGCTATGTGTTATAAGAAAATGTTTAGTTAGATCACAGATCAGCAGCTGAAAGTATGATGAAAAAGGTGAGATGATATAAAAATAGTATGCTCACAAAACATTCCCCTTATCATTTTAATCCAATAAAAGTATATATGTATAATCTTGTAATAGTTGGATAAAGATAAAGGGAGTCAAATTTTTGGACAAAAAAAGAAACAATTTGGCTCTTATGTAATTTTTATTGATACTTTAAAGCTAAAATAGACTTTCTAGATTTCTCCCATCCTTAATTTCTACTTTGGAATTTGAAATATTAAAGCTCCCAAAGGCGCACGACTTTAAACATGAGGATGAAAAATTATAGGAAGGAATGCAATGAATATAAAATCTGTATAAAATCTTTTAACTCTCCAAACAATGTATTTCGAGTGACATCGAACCTAAAGTAGTGTTACTGAGTTACCATTTCCATATTAATGTTTTATTTTGATCAGATACACTGCAGTTGATAACTATTCATGAATTGCTCCAATTTGTACTAGCCCCAGTGTTAGTTATAATAATTTTTTTAAAGCCTCATAAAACTGTTTAGCTTGATCCTCATACATGTTACGAGTATAACTAGCATAAACACCTTGTTAAAAGGCTATATTTTTTCATTACTTAATGTTTTTTTTTGTATACACTGGTGTATACAAAATGAAAAAATAAGTCTGTCTAAGTCTAATTTAGTTTTAGATGCTTGTTTTGCCAAACAGGTACATGTACTGTGTTATTTCTGGAAGGGTTACATCAAGGTGACACAATCCCTGGAGGGAAAAGATGAAACTCCTTCAACCATCTAACTCTGCTTGAGCTTCCTTGAACCCTCCTTGGAAAAACCGTGAACCAGATGCCAAGGAATCTCAAGAGTCATCTTCTGTGATGCAACATCAGCATGGCCAATAGTTGTGTTGGTACCACGTCCAAACCTTTATTTTAAGCTGACGGCAGCCGTCTGCCAGTGGGGTTACATGTGATCTGCCTCAATCAAAAAAAACGGCTTAAGAAACTATTTCTGCCTCCAAATCTGGAGGGCCCTCCTAAAACGGTTTCTCTGATGATGTTGATTCTGAAATGTATGATGTTCTCCTGTAGGATAGTGTGCTTTAAAAATAGTCACTATCATAATTTATCATAATTTAATTTCTCCAATGTGAGATCAATAATTATTATTATTTTAGTCCCTAACAAAAGCCTGTGTCAGCATATGGTAACAGATTCAGCTGAGAAAGACCAGCTCCTAATTTTTAATTTCTCTTTTAGACTTGGACAAAATATCTTAGCTATTGTAATGAACTTTTAGTAAAAAGTGGTCCATACCAGCAGATTCCTCTGATAACGATGAATCGGTCAATACCAACAGCAGTCAAGGTCATCTGCTCTCGCTTTTCTGCATGTCAAGGTTTGTGTTTTGCCCTGTGAGGGTAAATTTGGCATGGTAGCATGGTTCGTTAGGAACGTAATAATAATACACCTCATGAAAAGCACATAGAGTATAGTAAGGTAGAGAAATTCCCTTTTATTGTGTTGTACGTAGCTTGGCAAAAAAACAAAAAAAATGTAGAATATAGAATTAAGCACATTGGTATATAACAATCTTTCTTCCTGTGCAGTTTAAACAAACAGAAATTTGAACAAAGCAGACTTTTATTCAAGAAATGTACAAATAAATGAATACAAAAGTTAAAAAAGGCAACCAAAAAAAGCATTAATTTCACGTTGAGAATCATACAATTGTTAAACTCATGTATTGTTCAACATGGGTCAAACAACACCACTGTTCATTTCATCCAGTTGTTTTGCTCACATATAGTAAATCATAAAGGCACTTTACTGTGCATAAAATTTCTAAGTAAGACATCCGCACTCTGCAGCTTCCATCTGAGTAGCTGTTTTTCTCTTACTACCCCACAGGGGTAAAAGTATTTCTTTTTGCTACAAGCTTTAAAAATATTTGCATATTTGACTAAACATGACTTTTCTTGTTCTTTTTAAGAGAAAATGTCAGGGGGTAAACAATCAAAAGTTAACCCTGAAAAAATAACACTAGTGCTAGAAAAACCAACATTTATAATTAGATACTAGAATAAAGCTAACTGACCAGCCACTTACAGTAAGGCTTAAAGGTACACTATGCAACCGGTGTTGATTTTCCAGCGAGGCTCCCCCCAGAGGGC
>NW_015150869.1:308757-332122 GCF_000732505.1 Cyprinodon variegatus | reverse complement strand
AACGTTATGGAACACATTAATTAACTGAAAAATGTTGCATAGTGTGCCTTTAAGTTGATCAAACATATATATATCGTAAATATATTCTCTGTAGTTCTAAAAAAATACTCCCTCCTTCCTCTCTATTTCTTTTTGCAAGCTCAGTGTTTCTACAGGAGGCTTGCAGCATCGTATCTGCTTCTTGTTCTGCATTTCTGAGACGCTCCCTCCCATGAGAAGGGTCAAGGTCCTGAGTGCTTCACTACTTTATTTGTGGTAGACTCACTCAGAATCACTACCTCAGCGATCCAGAAATTTGACGTTTTGAGCCATAGGGATGTCCAGCTGGTGTGCCATCATCACCACTTCATAAGCTCCTATTACTAGAACATTATGTCAGCATACAAGTTAGAATGCAACTAACCTTTTCTTAGAGTCAGTCCTTAAAATGATATATTGGTAAACAGCACAAAAACATAAAATATACACATTGTAGATAAAATATACACATCTGTACGTTTGATAAATATTTGCTGCATTTGCTGCTATGTCATTGTTTGAACAGGAATATAATATAATGAGCTTTGAATTAGCAAACTGTTTGGTTTTTAATTTAAGATAAACATCCAGTAAAGCTTCTTGTTATCTGATAGATCTCATGTTTCCTTCAAAATATAGAGATAAGTAAATACTTACATTAAATGTGAAGGAAAAATATCTTATTTATATATTGAAATATATATTAATTAATATACAGGCAACCAGCTCCATGGTTATTAAGAATCTTCTACTATTTTTTTATTGTGGTAGCATAATCGCAAAAAAAAAAAAAAATCAATCTTTAGTTGTATGAAATCAAAATGTATAGGAAAAACTCCTAAAGACTAAATTCAAATAAATGTTAAATTAGATTCTTTTATTTTTACTGTACTATTATTATGTTGATCAAAGGCAGGGAAATTTATACAAGCAGTTCATCACTTCCTGTTTCCCTGAATTGTAAATATGACATGACCCAAACGGCAGCTTTCAAAGTGGGCAGTAAGGCAGCATTGTTAAAGTCTAACGGAAACAGCTACTGGTCTAAACTGATTTTATCTACAGGCTGAGCAGCATTTTCAAATCAGAAACCAACTGAAAGCTGTGAAAAATACATCCATCCATTTTCTTACACGTGGGGTTGCGCGGGGTACTGGTGACTAAAGCCAGGTGTCTACAGGCAAGAGGTGGGGTACACCCTGGACAGGTCGCCAGTCCATTGCAGGGCAACACAGAGACAAACAGGACAAACAACCATTCAGGCCAGTGGATGAAGCCAATTAACCTAACAATAATGTTTTTGGACTGTGGGAGGAAGCTGGTCTACCCGGAGAGAACCCTCGCATGCCCAGGGAGAAGATGCAAACTCCATGCAGAAAGACCCGGGCTGCAGGGCAGCAGTGCTACCCACTGCGCCACTGAGCAGCCTGCTGTGAAAAATAAAGCTAGATAAGTAACCAAGTTATGCTTCGGAGAACACATCTCTAAAGCTTATTGTTAAGGAACCTCAGTACATTGGTGGGTCTTAAAGGAATAGTACACCCAAAACATGATTAGCCTTCATTTTCTACTCACCCCCATGCTGAACAACACTCTGGAGTACTTTTTTGATATCTCAAATGCATCTGGAGATCTGGGAGGCTTCTTGCTGTCTGCTGACATTCAAATAATGGAGGTCTATGGTGCCCGAGACAGAAAGGTCCATAAAAGTCCACAAAAAACGTGTCAATATTCCTCCATACTGCTCGTCCAATGTATTCCAAGTGTCCTGAGTGGGTAGCATCCAGAATTTACTCGAAACAAAGTCATTTAGAATGTTTTTAGAGCATAAACAGTAGTGTATAGGATTTCCTGAAAGCGCACACATGCGCGTTCACGACGCTACGGAAGCCGGCAGACCAAACCAGCGCATTCAGCTCGGCAAAGAACTCATGCTCTTCCTCAACACTGAAGTCCTCAGACATTTTTCTTTCGTTGTTTCTTTCTTTGCACAGGTAAACAGCACATTTCTTCTTCTACGCTTGCATTATTGGCAGAGCAGACGCTGAATGCGCACTTTCATCTGGTTTGGTGTGCCGGCTTCCGTAGCGTCGTGATGGCGCATGTGCGCGCTTTCAGGAAATCCTATACACTACTGTTTATGCTCTAAAAACATTCTAAATGACTTCGTTTCGAGTAAATTCTGGATGCTACCCACTCAGGACACTTGGAATACATTGGACGAGCAGTATGGAGGAATATTGACACGTTTTTTGTGGACTTTTATGGACCTTTCTGTCTCGGTCACCATAGACCTCCATTATTTGAATGTCAGCAGACAGCAAGAAGCCTCCCAGATCTCCAGATGCATTTGAGATATCAAAAAAGTACTCCAGAGTGTTGTTCAGCATGGGGGTGAGTAGAAAATGAAGGCTAATCATGTTTTGGGTGTACTATTCCTTTAAGGCCTGAACACAGCGGCTGTGTTTGAATTTTTAATCTCTGATCTGATTTTATTCCATGTCACACTGACTGCATTCCTTCTAGGCAGGTGGAGCAGATCTGTGTAGATTCTAGACTTCGGCTTCTTCACTGCGGCAGCGGTTAACACCAGCAGCAGTCCGTCGGTAACGTTGGCATCTGTTGAGGAGTGTCCGACATGTGGAGAGGAACTCCTGTGAGTATTAAACCGTCGATGGAGACGTCACCCTTATATTGCTAAGTATTTATTTACCTTATTGAAGATGGGTCATTTTAAAGTACGTTTTCTATTTCGTTTGTATTTGCTGGTCCATCATCATCCACTCATTTTGTATTGTGTTTCTGTCTGGTGGCTGAGCCCTTTGTTTGGCTCAGGTGTCTGAGTTGTCGAGCATTTTTGCTACAAACGATTAAAAATCTATTAAGGTGTTTCTTTTAATGTTAAATTTCAGAAAAAGTCAGGCTTTTAGTTTTAAGTGTTTTAGTTCTTACTAATTTAAGTTATATATTCAAAAAACATAAGCAAGTTAGTACCAACTTCTCACTCTGCATTATAGTGTTGTATTAACATTGCTTTAATTTTATTGTGTTTAGCTGTGGATGTTGAGGTTCGAGTTAATGATAGATCATGAAATAAGTTACTGTTTGGTAGTTTAAGCAATTGTCATATTTGTATGTGTCCTGTGACATCTTATGTGTATATATATATATATATTTTATTCCTCTGAGTTACAGTGACATAGACAAAATTAAAGTTGCATGACATCTTTAAATTTCTACTGTAGCACTTGAGTAAATATACTTATATTTAACCACTTGGTATAAGCCTTATACTGTGTTTTATGTGTGATTGTTTTCAGCATGAGACAGAGATGGGCTGTAAGACTATAAGGGCTGTAAGACAAACACTACTCTGTGCAAACATATTGGTTCCTTGCAGATTTCTTCTTCGGTTTTTTTCCAAATTAAAATTTTTCAGAACATTGAGCAAATTTAACCTAAGTGCTAACAAAAAGCAGTTTTCAAATGATCATTTTAGTCTAAAAAAGTCCTTATATCCTTTTACAAACTAAAGGTTCTCCAAACCAACCTGGACCTGTTTCAAAGAGGATTTACTAAATACTAAGTCAGGAATTAACTGATCAAGAGCAGATTGTTCAGAAAGTGTTGAATTTCTCAAGCCACACTTGGATCTGAAGAACTAGAGATGTGTGCAATTATTAAACATAAACCACCTCAATAGAAACTATCAGCATGAACAGGTTAAAGGATCTCAGACATTAACACATTAAGCTGTGATTTCAAAAAATACAACAGATTGGATTTAAATTTACAAAGCTTGTAAATGATTTAGAAGCCTCTTCTAAGGATTTAGGTCTTCATTGAGGTACAGGAAAGCTCTCATTCTCAAATAAAGAAAACATGCAGCAATGGGGAACCTTCCCAACCTTTGCCATAGTTACTCTATGAGCAAGTGATCAGCAAGACTAAAAAACAAATGAAGATACAGGCAAAGCTTTGAAGGCTGTGTGAGCCTTGCTACATCTGTTACAGCATTCCCACACAGATTTAGAACTTGATCATGCCAACAACCAAAATTCCTGAAACTATCAGTTTAAGACATTAAGCTTAAGCGCATCCCGTTTTATGAGGCATGACAATGACAAGAAGCACAACATCAAGTCTGCCTCTGAATGAGTTAACTCAAAGGGACAATCTTGAAGTAGCAATTCTCGAGTTAAAAAACATATTGATAATGTGCCATAGGTTGAAACAAGATGATATACTGTAAAACCCCTCCAATGGGGCCGAACTGAAACAACTCTGCAAAGATAGGTATAAGATGCTTCCACAGAAATGTAAAGGAGCCCAGTGAAGCTGTTTATAAAGGTCCAGGTTGGTCTTAATGGCTAAATGAAATCCTCTGAAAAGTGCTTTTTTGCGTCAAATTGCATTAACTTGGTCTTACATGAAGACCAGTGTTTAATGACCTCAAATTATTAAAGAATGGCAGAAAGACAGAAATTGGAAAATGTCTGCAAGGAGTACATGATTGTGTATGCACAAGCTATTTCAGGGTAAGAGAAAACCTTAGCTAGAATAAAGGTTATACCTAGATTTTTATTGAGTAAAGGATCGATAAATAAGATAAATTAAAAGAAAAAAGAGCCTTTACTATAATCATTGTCAGTCTCAGTTTACAATAACTGTGTCCAAAGTGAATAGGATCAAAGACATTTTATATACAGAGAGCCTTCATGCTCCAGTTTGTGACAGCAGCTGTAAAGCCACTCCGTGGCTGTTCTGATCACATTCAGCAGAATTCACCACTTCATCTTTGAGGTTTTGTGTGGCATCATCCCCCAGCGGTGTAGTAACCGTACGTCTTACTTTGAAAACGTCCCATTTCTCAGGCAGCAAGCCGTGGTTAAACATGAGACAAGCCAACCAAGAAAAAAGCAATACGGTTACCAAGGTACACAGCATGGACAATGTCCTCACAGGAGCCTTCTGGACATAGATGCCATCTTCCAGAGTACAACCTGGAAGGTGAATGACAACTGGGATGCCCAAAGTATTTTCTCCCAACAGAATCCTCAGAGTCACCCCCACTATGTACCCCACTGCTGCACCGTAACCATTGGTCACTTTGAAGAAAAGCACAGAAACCAAATGGGGGAACATGAGGGTGTAGGAGACATCAGCTCCGAGAATCCAGAGGACCAGGGTGCTGTTAGTGTAGAATGTTATGGACGTTCCAACAAGTCCCACAACTACAACTGACACCCGAATCACCCACTGCATCTCATTATCTGAAGCCTGGGAACAACAGGTCATAAAAGAGAAGATGCTTGGTTATTTACTTAAACATGCATCCATCCCATTTGGGATTTATCTGATAGAGTGGTTTGGATAGTAAACATAGCTTCTGAGGTTAACACTTTGGACTCCTTACCTGTGTGCGCAGGACATTTTTGTAGATGTTTGAGGAGAAGACAGATGTTGCAGATAACAGACCCGAGTCTGTGGAAGACATGACAGCAGCGGCGACGGCTCCAATTCCAATGATTGAGATGTAGGATGGAGTGAGGTACTGCAGAGTGAGGGGCAGGACAAAACTGTGCTCCCCACGGACGTAAGGAGGGGGGGAACCGTACTCTGTCAGGTTCCAGTCTGGAAAAGAGAATTTCAAAAACAGATATATATTTCAAAAGGATAAAAATTCACTCATGCAGAAATCTGACATCCAAGCTGCAAGTACAGAACATTGATATACTACAGGGCCTGGGGTCCATTGGGATGGTCTAATGTCCTTGTAAAATCCCCAGTTTCATGTGTATGGCTAATATTTACATTTGCACGTTACATAGATTTGATACATAGAATTGATCATAATTTATAATTAGAAAATTAAAGTTATTATGGATTTGAAAAGTGTGCAATCCAATGGATCTATAGCTATCTTACTAATAGGGAGTTTAATGTACTTTTTAATGGTAGTTATTCTGAGACAAAGGTTATCCACTGTGGGGTGCCTCAAGGGAGTTGCCTTGGGCCATTATTATTTTCTGTTTTTACAAATGATTTGTCATTTATTTTGGAATTTGCTACTATTGCCTTATATGCAGATGACTCAACTCTTTATGTGTCTGACTATTACTTTACCAGACTTATTATGATATTAAATAATCAACTAAAATTAATTGAAAATTGGATAAAAAAAAAAAAGAAAGTTGGTTAATAATGCTGCAAAGAGCAAATGCATGATCTTGGGATTTAATCATCTTAAAAGGCTCACCTACTCTTAACTTGGTTGTTAGTGGTTCAATTTTGAGAAATGGGACGTTCAATTTTTTTCCCATCTGCTATCGGCCTTATCAACAAGGCCAAGACCCGCCCGTGACATTGGACAATGTGTCTCTCCCCCATTCAGGATTTCTGCGTTACATTAACGCACAGTCTACTGTTTGTATATAGCTTCTGTATATATATATATATATATATATATATATATATATATATATATTCTATCTTATTTTTATTTTTTGTCTGCACCAACAACACCAAGTCAAATTCCTTGTAAGTGCAAACCTACTTGGCAATAAACTTGATTCTGATTCTGATTGAACAAGTGACTGAGTCCAAATTGCTTGGCTTGATTGTGGACAGCAGGCTAACTTGGAACGCTCAGATAAAACAAATACTGAATAATATGGGCAGGAGTATGGCAGCAGTTCGGTACTGTACAAATGCATACCAACTCAAATACGGAAAACTTTGGTGGAATCAAGAGTTTTGTGTAATCTCGACTACTGTTCCATAATTTGGNTTTGGTGTCGATCATTCGATTTCATCCTGGACACTACAGAAAATGGGCTTAAAGTGTTAAAAACCGAACTTCTCCTTTAACGCACAGTCTACTGTTTGTATATAGCTTCTGTATATATATATATATTGTAAGTGCAAACCTACTTGGCAATAAACTTGATTCTGATTCTGATTGAACAAGTGACTGAGTCCAAATTGCTTGGCGTGATTGTGGACAGCAGGCTAACTTGGAACGCTCAGATAAAACAAATACTGAATAATATGGGCAGGAGTATGGCAGCAGTTCGGTACTGTAGAAATGCATACCAACTCAAATACGGAAAACTTTGGTGGAATCAAGAGTTTTGTGTAATCTCGACTACTGTTCCATAATTTGGGCAACAACTACAGAAAATAACCAGAATAAATTACAGGTTGCAAAAAATAAAGCAGCTCAGGTAGTATTACAGACATGCACAATCAGTTAGCATGGATCAAATATTCTCTAATTAAATTCTTAAAAAACACAATTATTACAATAGCACCTGAAATTATTCATAACAGATTGACTTTTTTGGTGACACTCATAATTATTTCACTTGCCAATCAAGTGAAAGAAGTTTTTGGTTACCTGCCGGACGAACAAATCAACTTCAGAGAACATCGTGTTATAGGGCGATGGTGGCGTGGAACTCACTCCCGCAATTATTATTTTTCAGAGATGTACAAGGCTAAGACTTTATATATTTACTTTGGAGTGACTGTAACGTTTATGAAATTAAGTAATTCATAATGAGCACTAGTAACTGAAATGCTTTATAATTTACATAATGCCCAGAGATTGGTATGGTTTTGTACACAGAATAGTTCATACTATATTATGTGTATCTTTGTGTATGTTCAGAATCAGAATCAGAATCAGAATTAGAATCGGGTTTATTGCCATTGTTAGTGAAGGAATTCACAACTAGGAATTTTTTATGGTACAATCGTGCAACATGAAACATATAATAGGAAATAGGTAAATAAAGTTATAAAAATCTCTAAAAACACTGGGGTATAAGGCATGCAAAAAATATACTAATATATACACTTAGGATAAAAATATGGATAAATAAAAAAAATATATAAAAAGTATAAAAAAATTAAATGTACAAGGTAGTGCAAATAGAGCAGTGTGCAATACAGCAGTGTAAATGGCATGGGCAGGTTATGGAGTCTGTATGTATATGAAGTTGTATTGTTGTGTGTGTGTACTTCTGTATTTGGCTTCATTGTGACACAGCTTTGATGTAATATCTGTTAAAAAATGTTAAGACCCCAGAAGGAATAGCTACTGACTCAGTAGCTAATGGGGATCTAAATAAATTAAAGAAATAAAAAAACAAGTGTATACTGCAACCGTATCATCAGTGATTACAACCACAAGCTCTGTGTGTGTGTATATTACTAATTAAAATAAGTAAACAAGACTGATGGAACTTCTAAACAAAACCTTTAGTTGAGCAACACTTTGAGGTAATCACTGAAATCAGGTGTTTTCTGCAATGTTCTGGAAATGTTCAGTCAGATTTCTGCATGTGTTGACAGGTATGTTGGTTCACTCTTTATAAGCAAGGTACTTTTTTTTTTTTATAAAAATGAAAATTTATATTTTATTTTAGCTGTTTTGTTGCGTTTATTTAATGATTGATTCACTCTGGGGCCTAAATGCAATTACACGCCACATTTTTTATGCTTTTATTTATAAATTGGTAAATGGCATGCACTTAAATAGCGCCTTTTTTCAAATCAGGAGACTTGACCAAAGCGCTTTACACTACATTCATTCACCCATTCACGCACACACTCACACACTGATGGTGGCAAGCTACATTGTAGCCACAGCTGCCCTGGGGCTCACTGACAGAAGCGGGGCTGCTGTAGAATGGTACCACTGGGCCCTTTGACCACATCAGTACACAATGCAGTTGAAGTGTCTTGCCCAAGGACACAACGACAATGAAAGTCAGAGTCTGGGCTTGAACCGTCAACCCTTCGATTTCATAAAGAAATAGATACAATAAAAAAAACAGAGCATCTCATATTTTTGTTCTACTCCATAAACATTTTCGACTTTGTGTTTGTGACAAAAAAGCCTGAAAGTTTGTTGTTTAAATATGATAAAGTAGGAATTTAAAGTACTAGAGGCTGTGAGTGGGTCTGAAAGTGATGTGAAGTGACTCCAGTGGCCGGGATAATTGTTCACTACTAACAAGAATCACAAAGCTTAGGCAGCACAGGAATATCACAAACACAAAGTCTCCTCTTCTTGCTCCTTATATGAATATTTCCTGAGCTCCTCTCAATCTGGGGTGAATATGTTATAAATGTGTTATAAATGCTTATAAAAAAGTGTCAAATTGTGGGACAGTTTTTGTCTCTCTCTCTCAAACCTTCAGCATAATTTGACTCCTGCACAAAGGCCTGTAGAAAGTGGAATCTGGTGGTAATGAATAAAAAGGAAAAGATTCTGTTACCAAGTACCCCATGGTTGCATCTTGCTCAGCTTGTGCATTTATACAAAGTATGGTTACAAAGTTATGCAACGAGCTGCCAGAGAAAGGACGTGTGTCTGAGTCACTGTGAAAAGCAAAACAGTAGGAGCCAGTCTAATTTACTTGCTGCCACATAACATGTACAAAGGCTTTAGCTTAGTTCTCACCTGTGGATGCAGCCACAGCCCCAACCAGAGCAGGAGGGATTCCCAGAATGGCTATCAGAACTGCTGCTGCATAGCAAGTTAACTGGGCTGTTCTTGCTGAGGAGGCAGACAGCGTCCTCTGGTGGAAGCTTTGGAAGGACAGACTACCAAGACCCTGAAAATACATGGCAGAGGCAAAGGAAGAACATTTTAAACCAAAATAAAAAGCAGTAACAGCAAGTTGAGATGTAGAACTCATATGTGGAAACATCAAGCTGAGAACAATACCTTATTTTAAAGCATCCAGAAGGTAGTCACATAATTATTCAAGGAGACATGCTGAAACGCCATTAGGCTAAGGAGCTACAGACTAAACTCACCCCATAGCCAGGAGTTCAAAAACAAACCTCAGCCCTTTACATTTGGCAGATTATTAGCATAAACCTCCAAAACTCCATCAGAGTCCAGTTATGTCTGCCCACATCTGCTTTTATGGCCCTGTGTGTTTAAACAGTACCATAAATGAAAATGTCTGCCAAACTGACTGACTAAAGTCTGTTTGGATCAACTCTGTTGATTCCACTGTGTGCCTTTTCATACTAATCTGATTAACACAGACAGAACTACTGCATTTTGTTACTCCTGTTATGTAGTCCTAACCACATTCAGCAGCAGCAAATAATCTCGTGTAGTCCTGTGAAAAGGTTTGTTGATATGTAACGGGTTCTCTACAGTCCAACATTTGGGTGACAAAAAAGGACAATTTCCAAAATTATAGCAGCAAATCTAAAAGATAATGTGGGGAAATGTTATTTTACTGGTCTAAAAAAAGTTCAGACCTTAGCTTTATCGGAATTCTGGAAGTTTGAGCATAAATAAAAGCGTTTTAATAGAGTCACATCATTGGACTCTGACCTGCTTATAGAACAATACCATTAATTTCATTTCTGTAAAATTCATCTTAATTCAACAATCAAATGTAGCAAACGCTGACCCGAATAAACTGGGTAGAGGAACAAAAGGTTAAGATTTTTTTCTTAGCCTGTAAATGAATGTGGACTTGTTCTTTACAATGACAGACAGATACAGAAGAGCTAGACTAACAGCTCTGAACTGTGGGCAGGAAACAAAGAAGCTTCTGTCATTTCAAAAAACTTTACAACTTGCAGCCTTATAGTAGAACAAGTTAGGGTAATTTTACCCTTTGCCATTTAAACGCTTTTGCTGTTTTAGTGCAAAAAAAGCCGGCACCAAAAGGAGCTGTCTGCTAAGGGTCATTATGCAGCATTAACCACACCTGCTCTGGAGGCGAATCATTCCCCCTATGACAATCAATGAGTTAAGTAGTTTTTATTTTTATAATCCGTCTATGGTGAAGCACGCCTCTAGCTAAATGATCACACTGAGATAAGCCGCAGCACCAACCGCGACCCAGTGCAGGGAAACAAGTCCACAAAGCAGACGAATATTTAATGTTCACTGAAATTAAATTTAGTTGAATTGATTCTAACAAAAAATATCTACTGCTAGGAGGTACCTTATAAGTAAATGGAGGATGTTCTTTTTCTGGGTGGATCATCAAAATAAATTATCCTAATTGCTCTTAATTGTCAATCGTTCTGGTGAAATCTTTACACCCTATGTCCTCGCCCCCATTTTCACTTACCGGTCATGAGTCTGACCAAGAGGAAAAATTGCAAATCTTCTTTAAAGTAAGCTTGTATGAGTGATGCAAACAGCAACTTTTGAACAGAGTGTGCACGAGGAGAAATGGGCTCCTGCATGCTCTGGCATGGGTTTAAAAGGCATTCCATCTCGGTAGCAGGTACAAGGCTGTGCATTTATTTATAAAAATTTTTTAAGTGCAAAGGGTCTCTTCAAAAATTCACGAAAATCCTACATTATATCTTTAAAGTTGTCTTATATATAGTAATAAATATTGTATTATATTTTATATAAGTCATACATACCAAATAGTGATCAAAACTACCAACAATTGAGTGTAGATTAAACTCCTTGTTTGAAAGTAAAACACATTACGATTAAATTAAAAGTATGACTTTTAATCACCTAAAAGCTGGAGCTGATGAGAAACTTGTGATACAGTTTTATTTGAAGGTGTTTTACTTTCAGACATAATATAGTAGAAAGCAACCTATTATGCTAGGATTTCATGCTAGGGAATTTAAAAGCAAAGGGAAAAACATTCTATAATTCGAGATAGGTATTAGAAAGAAGAAATGTTACCGAGCCTTTGGGACTCCAGTGAACTATAGTTGCGACCATCATCTATAGCCGGAGGAAAGAAAACAATAATAACCTGCTCTTGGTCTGATATAAATATTCATCATTTATTGCAAATTATTGGAGATAGCTGTTGTAACTAAGGGTAGATATTAGCTCTAGGGGGGGAAATTATTTTACATGCAGCGAGGTTGTGTGTTGTTTAGCTTTTTTCCTTAATAAACTGAATTATCATTCGCAAAAACATTTTTATATTAACGGAGGTTATCTTTGATTATAACTTTTTGGACTTGAAATATTGGACAGTAAAAGGAGATGTCCTTTCTCTGCACACAATATTCCAAGTGTCATTCATGGCATAGGAGAATGGTAGCCTTATCTTCAATCCTAAATCCTTGTGTTTCTGGGCTTTTTTAAATCTTAATCTAGACTAAATAAAAACACATTAACTTGCAGGAAAACTGTCACTAAAATGGATGGTTTAACTGATGTCAGAGCAGCTATCTTAAGAAAACACACGCCTCTATATATGAGGGGAGGGTGGAGTCAAGCTGAAAAATAATTATGGTAATTCTTGAACGCCTCCTCTAAGCACATGTCATCAGGACTTCTTTAAACAAAGGGATTATTAGTTAAAGAGGTAGAATATACTGACCAGCTTACCAACATTAAGAAGTCATCAATCCACTTCCAGGCACTATCCTTATCCAGACTTCCAACCCATGGATCTTGAAATGTGTTGTTGAAAGCTGTGTCAGCGATGTTAACAGATGTTTTGTTCAGTAGTATGAACGGTACACACAGCCACTGCAAGGAGAGCAACGCACAAAGAGTTCATGAGTGTGCAGGCATCAGATAAGAGCAGAAGGAGTACACACCAGGCATGGAGATTACATTATGGTTACAGCACTTTTACTGTTAAGAACTGGGAGCACCACACTTTTTATACAACTTTAGTTTGTTTAGCAAAAAATGATAACATGAAAAACGTATTAAAGTACTGTAACAGAAGGACAGTGTGAGATATTGTACTCTAAGTATTGGTATGTGTAGTAAAGGACCTTCCTATTTACCAAACTGAGGAATGCGAGGGCGAGCTGGATGACGTCAGTGTAGGCTACTGAATAAAGTCCTCCCAACAGAGTGTAGACTATAGCCACAGCAGCTGAAATCCACACAGAGTAGCCAAACTCCAAGTCCAGTATCACACTCATAGTTGCTCCTGTTGCACAAATACATACATTAGTGACACCAGTGCTTTTCCTGTCATCCAGTACAATAACCTAGATTGCTTTTTGCCTGTGCAAAAAAAATAATACACTAGTAAGAGTATTCAAGCCCTTTGTAATTTTTCACATTTTGCCAACTTTGTTGATTAACCTAGTTTTTTTTTAACTGCCCTCACAATAGGAATGCTGAGGCAAACATACTCGACAGTTTAGTAAAGTTCTCAGTAGATTTCAGCGTTCTAACTGTTAAAAAGCTCCATTTTCTGTTAATTTAAAGCTGCCATTATCAATGAAGGTCCAGCCTGTTCAATATTTCTCACATTAGGCCAGTTAAGTTCAGTTCTTTGGGCCTTCTGGCTAAACCCCCTCCACCTATCTGGGTAGTACCGGTAGCAACCACACAGTCTACAACTTAAATATGAGGCAATGGCTCTGGACCTTCAGTTTTTGCTTAACTATAGGTGAGCACAGCCCTGAAGTGCACCTCTGGATTCACTGCTTTCTCATCTCTTTTACCATAACCACCAGGTTGGCCAGCAGGTTGTGTCCACTGAGTTGGGGGTACTGTCCTATCCAGGTTTTCCAGTAGCTGACAATTTATTTACTTGTGATTTATCTATTTTCTCCATTTGAAGGAAAATGTAAAACTAATCTTCACACAGACTCACTTTGTTCAATCTGAGGGAGTTTGAGCTATTTTGCAAAGAGCGGTGAGCACACTTTCTAAATGTGCAAAGATACCTGTGAAACGTCCCAAAAAACTTCCAGCTGTAACACCAGCAAATGGTATTGTTTGAATTATTAAGTCAGATGAACTGAATACAAATGCAATCCTACACTTTTCAGATTTAAGTATAAAAAATGTAGAGAACTGCTGAAGAAGCCTTTCCCTCAATGCAGTCAGCTTTGTGTTGACCTGCATTAAAATCACAATAGAACACATTGAAGTGTGTAGTTTTTACATGGGAAAGCAGGAAAAAGGTGATGTGCACTTACCCAGCCCTAACAGAGTGCAGGATACCCACAGCACATCCACCAAAACACATGGCAGCACGAGGGCCCCACTCAACACCCTGCCATACTTTTCCTGGAAAGGATCCATCATGGTGACATATTCCTTCTCCCTCATTGGCTTGGCAAAGAAGAGACCTCCTAACGCAGGGTTGCAAAAGCATCCATTGTTCATTGTGTATTCATTCAGTAATAGCTTAAATACAATTTTTTAATGGAAAGATTTGGATAGACACAAACTTGCCCAGACACATATGGTTGACATTAGGATCACAGCCTCCTCCTTCCTCTACTGCCTTACCTATTATGAAGGATACAGAGTATTGGATCGGCATCAAAGCCCAAATCAAGCCCATTTTGGGAGTGTACACGGCTTCAGCAACACCCAGGATAAAACCTCCTCCGACCCAAGTGGCTGAAAAAGAGCAACAGGCGTAAAAAAGGCATAAAAAAAAAGGAAAAAATACTTTGGTTTACCATGAAGTGTTCTGCACCTTGTTTCTGTGTGCTGGCAGTGTCTCTGCTTGTCATTTCACATTAGGCAAAATCATATTGGCATCATTTCGTGAGGCAGCCATTAACAGGCTCTAAATATTGGCTGGTTTCCTTCTTTTTAAGTGCAGTTCTTGCATGCATGCTAGTTCTCAAACTTAGCTGGGAAAAATGTCTTTGGTGTTTATAGGAAACAAGCAACAGGAAAGCCTGTCAATAACTGGAAACTAGTCATTCTTAATGGTTTCATCACCCCCCGAAATCAGAGTTTTTCATGATAAAACATCTGTCATGTCATTAGAATACTTAAAACTAGCTTTGGCTCTTTGTTCAAACCAGAAAAGACCACAAAGTCATGTTCAGTTTTTCTCCCTTATTTACTTTATTTGTTTAACGGTGGTAACACTGCTAAACGTGCAGCCATCAAGGTGCAATTAACTACAAGACTTTTAACCAAATATTTGAGGGGTTGTATGTATACAACTCAGCCTGTGCGTATAACTTTGTCCCCAAGTGGATAAGGAAAATCAATAACATATTTAAAGTTGTGTAACTAGTTCTTGTTTTTGAAAAAGAATTCCGTCCTGAAAACAGGCCTTCAAATATGTCCTTAATAGCCCAAAAAATATATCAAACCCTTGAGTGCAAGAATATTTCTGATAGAGATTGTTTAAGTAAGATTTTTAAACTTTGCTATACTATATTTTTTTCCCCATTAACCTATAAAAAATCAAAACAATCAAAGTTTATGGGTAAATCCACCGCTGGTTAGTGGTTTAGCCTGTCCATTATTCTGAGACTGATCTGGATGAAAAATTGACTGAATAGTGTTATTTATTATCATGTTTATGTTCTTAGATTTGCTAGAAAATTTAGACATCTATGTGTTACACAATTGTACTGATTAGAATAAAGTGTAGTTCAATAAAGAATGTATTAAAGAAAATTAGTTCAGAGATTTCAAGTTCTTTACATTATGTTTTGGTGCAAGTTTTCGGATTTGTGGTTTGGTTCTGTCCTGATCAGTTTAACAGCTTATGTTTATTTCCTTCTGTCTTTTCTGGTTTTTCTTTTCAACCTGTTTTGTTTTCCTGTAATAGTTTACATATTTAGGATCTTTCATCTTGTCACTACATTATGCAGAACATGCTTTCACAGAACCACCTACCGGTCATGGTAAAAATCCCAACCACCAGGCTGATATTCCTGTCTCCAAGCAGCACCACCTCGGTTCTGTCTCCGCAGCTCTTCCTCTCGACTCTTCTGGATTTCCGTGCTGCCCAAACCCCAGTACCCAGGATTAACATGTAGAACAGCACCACCGCCACCACACCGGGTATGTTTAGAGCCATGGTGGTCTGCTGTCACCGACTACACTGCGAGGTAGATGTGCTGGCTGGGCAACAAAATACAAATACTGTCAGAACAAAATTGCATAATGACAAAGGTCAAAAACACAGAGAGGAAGTTGCAAGCTTTGAACTTGGGGGGGAAAAAAAGGGAAAGGTGCATGAGAGTAATTCCAGAAAATGATTTTCGGAGAATTTCAGAAAATCACACAGTTGGACTGGAGTATTTTCTTTAGTTTTGTTAATGGAAGCTATATAAAAAAAGGAACGGTAAGGGGTTACATTTTTAAACTGCTATTGCAATTTTTTTTTTGAATTTCCTTTGCACTAACCAAAAGCACAAAATGTTTCACTCCAGGATGTCATTGTGTTCATGACCTTGAAATTTTCCCTGTCCTGAGTCCTTGTGGCGAGATTTTACTTGTACTCTTGCGTGGAAAACTGCCTGCTTCTGCTCGTACGCATGGATCCACATGCTATCTGCTACCCTGTCTTCCCATCTGTGTTGCAGAAAACCCACTTTAAATATATTACCGCAAGAAAGTCAGTGCTGCACTCTTGTTTCAATGTAATGAAACCAAAATTAAGCACTTCTTCCATTTGAAAGTAGAATTTTGTTAATTTGAAATGATACTGCAAGTACAGTTGATTGATCCGCCCTAATTTAGTAAAGTAATGCTGACTATCAAAACAGACCACAGTCACATAATTTATATTTCTTCCACATAAAACACTATGAAGACAACTTTTTTTATTTTCGCAATTGTTTAGATGTGAAAACTGTAACTGTAATTCCTCCTGATCAACCTGCTTTTTAATTTTCAAAATAATGTCTAATAAAATAATGGAACTCATCAATCGCACCGTATATTTTGTGTACATTTGACCGAAGAGGGTGATTTTACCATCTGCAAAAAAAAGCACTGCTTTTGAGTAAATGCAAAAAAAAATCTACGATAGGGAAAAGAAAGCAGTTCAAATTTTGCCAAAGGTCGCAAATGGGAGAGCAGGAATAATGGTGAAGGAGCTCAGCTGTTTGTTTTTTTTTTATGACAGATTAATGACTTTCTACTAAAATCTTAGTAAAGAGGAAAACTACAGAAGGGTAATCATAAGGATCCTGAGAATCTGAAAGCTATTGTCCGGACTATAAACACAAAGACAGAGATCAATGGTCATGTGACTTATCCTGGATATTTTAAGGCACCATTTGATGTCACTATATTTTGGGAGATGAAACTGAATGAGAACCACAAGAACTCACCACCTTTACCTAGTAGTAGACCAACTTACCTGTGTCACAGGCATTCATCAAAGGGATAAGAACGGTGGTGGAGGAGTGCAATTACCCGCAAATACATGACTTCACAGCAAATTCCCCCGAAAAGAAAATTAGGTCAGCGAATTACGCCAACACACAAACACTAAAAGTATGCAAAGAAAAAATACCGTGAAGGGATAAGAGAAGTAGAAATGTCTTGCAAAGACACATAAAAAAAGCTGCAAACATATAAATGATGTCAACACATGAAACACATGCAAATAAAATACTGCAAACTAGCTACACATGATGATGGTCACAAACTCATATGGGACCAAATACACAGGCAGCATAACGTAAGAAGAGGGGCTTGTATGAATTTTTAAAAAAGTGGAACCTTTCAACAGCTGCAATGAAATATGCCCCACACCGATGGGTGTGTCCCATTCTAAAAAGAACCGGTCAAGAAAGGCCAGGACCCTCAAAAGCAATGAATGTTGGAAGTGATCACCTATGAATCGGGACGGTCTAGCCTTCAGCCCTCACCTCAGGGTAACCTCAGTTGTATTAAATTACCAGTGATATACCTTATGTTTTGAGTCACCTAAAATGTCTTTCCTTTACCACGTCATTAGAAATAGCACTTTTTAATATTTTAGCTGGTTAGCTTGTCACAATTACGAAGAACTGCTAGTTGATTTGAGACTCCATGAAATTTTCTTATTTAGTTATTCCCAAACAGGAGGCTGTAAGTGTCTAAAATAAGAACATGAATCTAATTTAAGTTTATGATGTAAATAATATCCAGGATAATAGGCACATGTCCTACGAGCAGCATGCACATCCTAGTCATAGTGGTAGTTTGTAGCTCTTCTTAACAACCAAGTGTTTTTGCAACTTGCAGCTTTTCCCTTTGCATTTGTTTTGTGTTACCATTATTTTATATGAAGCATGTATTCACTTAGCATCTCTCTTTTTTCTGTGAACAGAGAAGTTTTGCTTGTGTTTATGTGTTAGTCTAAGTTTTGAGTTCTTGTGTTTATAATTGTATTTACAAGACTTATTTTTATATTTGCTGCACTTTTTGAAGTCGTGTATTTTCACACCATTTGCACCCAGCTGCAACCATAGAGAAGGTATTTACGCAGACGGGGAAACACGGGGATGTTGTGGTCCATATTAAGGCTCTCAATGTATCAACTGAAGGGTATCCTTGATCTACCAGGATGTCCTTTCTTCCACATCTTGTATTATACTCATGGTTCCTGCAGCAGTACTGTACATGTCTAAGGCAGCCCCACCTCTCCACTCCATCCTTTGCGATGGTGGCCATGAACTCGGCTTTAGTTACTGTAATGTCCATAGCTAAAACTACCTTTATTCTGAAGTAATTTTGTAACGTGATACTTGGATTTTATGTTCTTTACCAAGGCGTGGCTTCAAGTTGGTGACTTAACTCCATTCTTGGAGCTTCTCCCCCTGCTGCGGCTCCTTCAGCATCCCAGAAACTTCAGGCAAAGGTGGAGGAGTGTCTGTTATGTTCAGGCAGATTATAACCAATTAGAAGGTTTCTTAGGCCCTTTAATCCAAGCTGCCTACGAAATCAGTTATATAGTATGACTTTATGTTGATGACTAGTTAAAGTAATCATTTAATAATAGTAATATGAACTGTTTTTAAAAGAAAGAAGTATGTATGACATTAATGTTTAATGAATGCCTCAAACTTTACAGCCCTGCAAAATAAAAACTGAGGAAATTTGATTATTTTGCATCTCTAGAATGCACTGCTTATCTCAACAAAAGAAGTAAAAAGACTGCAAGAACAATTTAATTTCTTAAGTTAGGCAGAAATCTGATTTTAAAATGAAATTTCAGGTGTAAATGTGTGTAATGGGGTGTAGTTTGTGCATTTTTTATCAAAATAGTGCCTGGAGATGCCCGTCACAAACTGCAGACCTTGGCTGTTTCTCAAGTCACAAGAACGCAAATATGGACTTGTGTTCTCACCAAGTATGTTCTTGATAAGAAGACATTTGTCTTTTCGCTCTAATGAAATGGAACCGCCCTGAGGCTGATGACCTTTCACACGCACATGAGAATGCACAAGAACACGCATTTAAAAACGGCCCTTGTCTCTAGCTGACCGATCTCCCTCTCTATGGTTATGGTGTAAATGAGTGACAGTTAACCCAATGGAATTACTATTTCTGGTTCATTCTGTGGTGCCGTTACATTAGGAGACTTTATTTTTAATTACGGTAAGCTGATGATTTGACTGACACATGTTAACGTAACAAATAAAAAATGGTCACCTGGTGCAATGCTGGTATTACCATGATGGTAACCTTCTGCCTTAGTGAATATACATCTAATCTGTCAAAGGTTCCCTTTCACATATCTAAACACTCACCAAGGACAAAAAGGGTGTATACATCACATCATGATGTGCTCAGAATAATTTATGTTATTTTTTGTTTAATTAAAAAAAAGGACTAAATGGAGAGTATTTAAAGGAGGCGCTTGATAGCATAGTTAGCCAGTTAAGATGACATCACTGCCTTTTTTTACTACAAATGTTGCTTCTGGTTATTCATCAAACTCTCTCTTCTTTCTTAATCTTTACTTTACAGATTCTTTACATCTGTTAAGGGAGTTATAACATGTTTGTCTGCTTTACATAGATTGGTTGGCATCTTAGCTCAAACAGATCAAGACGCTGGTATCAGACGGGTGATTGCTTCAGGATCAGGAAACATTGCTTCCTGCGAAAACTGCAGTTTTTCATTCTCTTGCGCCACAACAATGAGACAAATATTAGCATAGTAATTTGGGTTGCACAAGCCAGAATAATACAAAACCATACTTTATGTCTCATTTCCAGCTTCATACTCAGTACACACATTCTATCTGAAGAGCTGCTAGAGAAGCAAACATTATGCTCTTCCTTTAACAACCAGCTCACATTTCTGCATAGATATAAAATGCTACAGCAGAATGAAATCCAGAAAAACCAGACTGGATTTGATACTCCACCTCCACTCTTCTTACTAGTTCTTACTGTCACTCTTGTTCTCTATGAATGCATAACATTCCCAATGATGCATATTTAGTATTTTTTGCACCCATGCAAAATTTACCTAATGATGTACACATAAGACATGTTTAAAAGATTGAGAAGTTATATTTTCATCTTAAAGCTTATGTGACTTGAGTACCAGTGGATTACATTGGTATGCCCGTATTTCGGTTTAACCCTCACTCTTCTCTTGCTCTGTTGATTCTGGATAATAACACAAAACTTTTTCTATGAATTTTTGTATGTGGGACACTAAAATACACACAGTGGCTTAATATGGCAGCCAAAGTCCATCCAAATAACAGAACATACTTATTCATGAGCAGTTCTGAACATGTACTAAACCAGTTTTATTGATGACACACAGTGGCACAGAAACCTTTTTGGTACATTAGAACATTGTAATTTGCTACGTTTAGAGTCTTGCTTTAACCGATTTGAAAAGTTACAGTTGCACTTTTAGTTCTCATCCCCTACATTAGGGGTCTGCAACCTGCAGCTTAAGAGCCACACGTGGCTCTTTGGCTGTGCAGATCACTTAATATAGTAAACAATGAACAGTGGTGTCAAAAGTACACACATCTGTTACTCAAGTAGAAGTATAGATACTGCAGTTTAAAAACATTCTGGTAAAAATTGAAATATCAACTTGACCTCGTTACTCAAGTAAAAGTGAAAAAGTATGTGCTCCAAAAACTAATTAAAGTATTAAAGTATAAAGTTACCTTAAAAAAAAAAAAACTGTCAGATGCCACTATATGAATTGAAAGCTCAATTTTTCGACTATTTTGAAAAATTCTTTGCGATAGGGCCAAGGATGAGGGAGGTCTTGTTGGTCTCCATCTCCAGATACGCTCTCGCCTGTGCCCGACCTTTCAGACATTTCAACATCTTTTTCTGAATCCCACATTGTAGCATGGCATAGACAATTCACGTTTGCAGTTTGAAGAACACATGCTTGCTTCTGATGATTTCCTTTAGCTAATCAATGAGTGTTTGCGTTCTATGACTCATCCAATTACACTAGTTTTCACTAGATGTGGATGGTGCCAATGATCTGCATTGGATGGCGTACATGACGTGAAAAATGTATTTATAAAAATTAAACCAAAATAAAGCGTAACGAGTAACGTTTGTTTTAAAAAATGTAAGGAATGGAAAGTACAGATACTTGTGTGAAAATGTAATAAGTAGAAGTCAAAAGTAGAAAGAAAAATAAGTAATGGAGTAAACATGGAGAAGCAGCATTTAGTTCGTATGCTCAACTTATCTGGAACAAACTTCCAGAAAACTGTAAAAGTGCGGAAAGCCTGAGTTCCTTTAAATCAAGACTAAAAACACATTTGTTTAGGATTGGCTTCGACTGTTCTAGTTAAACAGTTCAACTGAAACATCATTAGTTCAACTTTATTTTCTTTAGTCCAACTGTTTTTAATATTCTTTTTTGTTTCTGCATTTTTTTTCCCTACTTGCTTTGATTCTGTTTTATTTTCCTATATTTTAATCATGTAAAGCACTTTGCATTGTCTTGGTACTGAATTATGCTATACAAATAAATATGCCTTGCATTGCCTAAAGTATAGATGCCTAAAAAAAGTACTTGAGTACAGTAACGAAGTACTTTGTTACTTAACATCTCTGACAATTCATTTTTCTTTCCTCTCTTGTTTCGTGCGCCCATGATCAACTGTGTGACTGAGATTCAGCCCAGAACTAACACATCTATAGAAAACTCCTTTTTCCAACTGCTGATATTTGATTACACCATGTGGATCCTTGTGTGATTATTTTCTTTTCTTACATGTCTTCACCTCATACTTCCAAATGGACCAATACCTGCTTTTTTCTGTAAAATGTGAGCTCCATTTCTATCAGGAAAAACCACATAGTGCAAGTGCAAACCATATTACTGGTCAATCTATCCGTCAAAATCCTATATTACATACACACAACTCCTATTATATACACTGTACTTAATCTGTATTATTTTTTGTATTTGTATTTTTGTATATGTATGTGTATTATTATTTTTTTTTTTTGCTTGATTTTAACTTAATTTAACTTAATACTTTTTTTTGCCCTATAAGTTGCTGGTAACCTTAATTTCCGGAGGGAGTCTTCCCAAGAGATCAATAAAGTACTGTCTAAGTCTCTAATGAGCATGGTATTGCTGTGCTTGATTACTCAACAGCATGTTAAGACCCTGACTCCATTTAGAATATATACCATATAGTTAAAAGTAAGATGAGAAGCAACAATGCAGATAAGCTTGAATTACAGTTAAAGAAAAGTTGGGTCTCTTAACAGCTGAACTACAGGAAACCCCTTCAGTGAAGCAATAATTCGTGCATCAACGCGAATCCAAACACTCACTGCTCAGTGGCGGATGGCTGCTGTCTGGTAAGTTTCCACCACCTTTCTACAGTTTCACAGGTAAGGGGAAGGATGTGAAAGAACGTGCAAATATGTGAATATTTAAAAGCTAATAAGCAGTGACGTCTCTGCACACAGCTGCTTCCCTAACGGAAAATTCCACATCAGTTGAATCGCTGATAAGTGAACTTCACGCGCCGCTCGTCCGTTTTCTCCATCTTCGCTGCAATGAAATGCTGCCGCTGCTGCCACTTAAAACATCCCTCTGCCTTTGACACGCGGCGCCTTCCTGTTCTAAACGCGTCAAACCGTTACTATTTGAAAATAAACGCAAGGAAAAACTTACAATTGTATTGATGGTTGGAGTCACATCAGAACGGCTGCGCGCCCGCGCGTCGTTCTGTCTTCGGTGTTGTAAGAATATTTGTCAGTCAGTCAAGCGCATTTCATTTAGTGAATAAAAAGTAAATATTTGTTTTAATAAAAAGCCAAACAAATTCAAGACAAAGGAAACAAAAATAAATTAATAAAAGAGAGCAAAACAATTAGAAAGGAACACACAGACTGACCGAGGGAAGAAAGTGGCAAACTTACATGAAGTTGTTTGTAGAGATAAAGAAGTCCTTCAGACTGCTGGATGTCTATAAGTAAGGTAATTCAGCCTATAGCATCTGCCGCTTATTCCGGAAACACGCCCATGTTTGGTGGCGATATCTTCCACAGGAACTAAATAACGAATCAGCGTTGAAATTTTCCAGTACTTCTCAATGAAAAAAATTGTCGTTAACACGATTTTGAAGGAAAACAATTGATGCCTAAAATACTGGAATGAAAGAAGGGCAAAATATATATATATATA
>NW_015150869.1:298785-307748 GCF_000732505.1 Cyprinodon variegatus | reverse complement strand
ACTGGGATTCTTAAAGAATATTCCATGCATAGCTGTGAATTTGTTGTTCTTTGTATGATTTATGCAGCAAACACCCTTACCTAAACTGAATTAACACCTCAGTCCTAACAGTAACCCCAATTTAAAGAGCAGAACTTTACCATGTGTACCTACAAGTCTCTGCATGTAGGATATTTTACAAAATACTTCCTCCAATATTCAAAACAGACAGGTCTGAATTAGTTCAAAAGTATTTATATACTAACGGCGTGCGGCTGCTCTAGCTGGAGCAGTTATACATTAAGGCTCTCAATGTACCCCAAGCTTTGGGTGATGAGCGGAGCTGATGCCAATCAACGCCGAGGAACAACAGTGTCCAGAAGGGAATGTCCAAAGTCGAAGTTGTCGCAGAGTCAAGTTCATGGACCAGAAGTTCAGAGAGCCGATGAGGTACAGAAGGAGAATCTAAGCCGAGGTCAGTAGCACAGGTTCAGGTCCAGGTTAGGTAAGCCAGCAGGAATCCAGGAATCAGTCCAGAACAGAGCAGACTAACAGCACAGGCAGGGGCAAAGCAAAACTCGGGATCCACGGGGCAGAAACAGGTCACAATCAGATAATCAGAACAAAGATTACAGAGCTAGAGTCATTCCCACTGAATCACTTGAATAATCTTGCACCATGGGCTTGGAACCGGTGGAATAAATAGCAGAAGAAACAGGTGGATCAGAAATGGGAGATAATTAGGCTGGGGTGAGAGGAGTAAAACCCAGCCTATAGTACCAAGATCATGACACATTTACCCCAACTCTAACTATTTGCAGTATATTCCTAACCCTAACCTTAACCTAATGTTAATTCACACTATATGGTTAAACTGTTAAAGTTGCCCAGGGCCCCATAAACCTCCTTTTACATGTATGGTTAGTACAGGTATTACTCATTTGTGCACATTAATTATGTTTTTGATAAGAATCCTTTCTCTAAAATGACATCAGGTGCTTATAATATTAAGTGTGTCCCTCCCCCCTTCAGTGTTCACCATATCGGCTCAATCCTTTTGCTGTTTAAGTGCAGAAAGGTCCAGTCAGCAGCAAACCATTTGAAGAAAAAGGGTGCGAAGATTAGTGTTGCCAGCTTTGCTTTATGCGCTTTTGTTGCTATATATAGCGATTTTTCAGACCACTCTAGCACCTTTATTTTAAAAAAGTGCTTATTTATAAATAATATTTAAGATGCAATTCTGTATCTGTATAATAGCTCTGTTTTAAGTGTTGTCTTTTCAATTCAGAGGGCCCCAGGCAGGTCTTTGCCTAGGGCCCCAAATTTCCTAAATCCGCCCCTGCTACTGACACTGCATTTTCAGCATGACTCAGTGTAGTGGGAACCACAACCAAAAATGTTGCATTAAAAGCAATGATGACAAATGTAGAGGAAAAGTACTGCAAACCCCCTCCAGAAACAATAGAGTTTAAAGAAGCAGCAAACTTGCTGCACAAAACAGATGTGGGCCAGTTTGTTTGGGGAATTGTCCACCAAGTCAGATGGGAATGCATTATACTTACCTATGTAAATATACTCCTGTTCTATAACATAGTAACATTTTACAGTCATGGCATGAATGACCTCTTTGCCCCCACTGTCTTCTAGGGATCCTGTTATCACTTTACCAAAGGTCTGATCCAATACTTGACTTGATCATTATCCTCCTCTGGTGGTCTTTTGCACTTCTGTTTTGCTGATGGATTCTACAGCCTTTTCTGATTTCCTTATATTTCTGACTATGTCTAAAAATGCTCCCCCATAAGTTAAGAGCAAGACAGGAGTGCAGCTCCGCCATAGTCCAGCATGTACCAGGAAAATGTCCAACTTAAAGGTATAGTGGAAGATTTTTGCAAATCTTTGAAAAGACCTGCCCTTTCCAATAAAAAAAAGAAGCACATGCACAACCCTGTACCCGCTCCCGATAGAGAACGCTTATTAAGCTAGTATTAGAGCATGCATGTGTGATGACCAGAGAAGTGTCACATTTTGTGCTTATGAATGAAGAGAAATTTTTATTTTATTTTAAATAGAAACTACTGTATTTTATTTTGGAAAAATGTATCCCCAAAGAGTTTGCATTTCTTTATGCAGTGGTTTGATTTCTCATTCAATGTGTATGTTGTAATGTTTGCTCCATGCCAGCAGGGGGCGAGGGCGGGCTCCGGTTTTAGTGCCTTGCATTGGGTTTTCCCTCATTATTACTGCGTTATACTCAAAACTGACAAACTGTCTCCTCATCTCTCTCCTGTTTGTCAGGTTAATAAATGTACAAATATGCTTTGAAACTAGGTATAAGCCGTGTTGAAATGTATTGGGGATGTTAATGGACCGTTTGGTGTTGTAATTTTCAACAGAGATTTTTTGTGATTTTGTTTGAAGTAAGTTTGAATCATGGCGGCAAAGTCTAGCCGTTTAACAATGCAGTGATCATGCACGATCTGCATGGTAGTGGAGACCAACTCAGTTTAATACACACGCCTCCCCCACGTGAATGTATGCCTCAGTAATGTTTGAGAAGCTTACAGTGTCAATGTCTATTGTTTATTTTGCTGTCTCTAAGGTCCCAACCATTAGTTTTGTTAAATGGGTTCATGAAGGAAAAAAGGTCACTGTTGAAACGAGTTTCAAGCCTTGTTTTGGCTTAGAAAAAATGCAAATTGAACCGGACAAATGGTCCGCCCCTTAGGAATGGGGTTCATTTGGGTTCTTTGTTAGTCTGCAATACCTGATAGTGGTTTCTGCCTCTGAAAAAGGGGTTGTTAGGGGGAATTGTTGTCCTGGTGGAACAGGTGAGATAGTCTGGTCACCTGTATGTGGCTGGGGGTTGCAACAATAGTGGGAAGGAATATACTCTATTGCTGCATTGTAGGTTTTTGAAAGCTGAATCCTGAGTCCACTCCCTCTGTTAAAAGGTTTTTTTTTTTGTTTCTTAACATAGATGGCTTGCGTCACACCCCTCTCAAACCCCGTGTCTACTTTGTCCAAAATGTGAACATTCTGGTCCTTAAAAGAATGTCCTTTGTCCATAAAGCCGGGCATACACTATACGATTTTTTGCCCTTTTTTGGCCGACTCTCCAGTCATGCCAGGATTTTTCTATTGGGCTGAGTTTCAGCCACATTGTGCGTCCTGCATCGTGTAGTATACAGGTGGTAACAAGGGGCGATCAGCCTCTCATTTCCACCTCCCGAACAGGAATCGTAAGGTCGTCAGAAAATCAGACTTTCAAATTCAGTGAGCCGTTGTATGGTGGTCGAGGGCAAATCTTGCTGTTGAATCAAAGCTACGACTGTCGACGAGCCGATTTACCAGAACCTTCGAACACTGCGCATGTGCAAACAAGGGTAATTTATAAATGATTTGAATCAGGTTGGGTCCGGATTAGCCAGCAGGTGGGTCCGGATCTGGACCACGGTCCGCTAATCTGTGACCTCTGCTCTAGGGGCTCATGGTTGATAGTTCTTACAATATCAAACCTCCAAGTTACAGTAATTGTTTTTTACCCACAAAGCATGCACCATGAGCCCGCCTGGAGCAGCCAACCCACCATGCTCCCATGTTTTTTACCCACAAAGCATGCACCATGAGCCCGCCTGGAGCAGCCAACCCACCATGCTCCCATGTTTTTTACCCACAAAGCATTACCAAATACAGGTATGCCTCATAAAACAAAACAAGTAGCCTACATAATGTATAATTTTTTTTTGATACAGCATTAGTGGTTTGTTTTTATGGAAAGTAGGCTGACAGAAAGGGAGGGTATTAGAGGATGCGGGAAAAGACCACAGATCAGATTTGAACCCTGGTTGCTCACGTCCAGGGCTAAGGCCTCCAGACATGGGTCGTGTGCGTTAACCACTGTGCCACCAAAGCATGCTGGTAATGTATACATTTTTACATATTGTTGCCTGCTAATTAGATAGCTCTTGATCCACTCCAAAATGACCTGCCATACACTATAATCTTCCAATTTCCTGATGAATATTGTGATTAACTGTGTCAGATGCTTTTTATAGTACAACTGATCATTTTTAAAGCTCTTTTTATGAATGGAGCTGCTGACTTCCTGTATTAATTCCAGAACTGCCAAAGCTGCAGATCTCTGTGATCTAGAGCCACATTGCTTGTGGAGGTTCCTGCAACTATTTTAGTGTTGGTGTTTTAAAGTTTCTTTCACACAGCATATCTATTTTAGGGTGTTTGCTAATATTGGCGCACACACCTAGTTAACCCCCTATGAACAGTGTTTGAAGATCACTAACTATATTTTGTATGCTGAGGTTGAAAGAACAAACTGGGGGAGCAAATAAGGTGTAACACCAGGAAGTGAAACTGGGGATTGACTCTGGAGAAGCTGTCAAACACTCAAACATCCACTGTTTTAAAATACATGTTTGTTTTTGAATGTCTTAGTTTCATAGTTGTCTTGTAGTTATTATTTGTAGGTTGGACTTTGTTGTCTAGCTTTATTTATTGTTTGTCTCAAGTTTTCTCCCTCCCCTCCTTGTTTTTTGTAGGCTAGCCTATGTGTTTAATTACCCCTGTGTTCATTGTAATAGGTCAGTTCTGCTTTATCTTAGTTGATATCTTATTTTGGGCCAATTTTGGTCTTAATTTTGACTCTATTGATGGATTTTGACTGCTTGTCCCTGACATTGATATTCAGAAAGTACTTTTTGTTTATCAATGAAGTTTTCCATTTAGCACATTTAAAAGGAGTAAAAGATCAATGTTTTTTCAATAAAAATTCTGTTGCATTAAAAGTCATATTTTTTTCTATTTGCTTTATTTATTGTCTCTGGTTTCCATTGAGGACCACGTGCCATGGGCAATTGATGCCCATGGCATCAATTGCAGTTAAGCCCTGCTAAAATCACACAATGATCTCTTCTGTATGTCTTCTATAATCTGGGTCCTAAATACAAACAAACTTAAGCTCACTTCCCAGAAACAGGAGCTTGTAGCATCATTACTGAAAAACATAAGCATAAAGCTTGATGCAGTAAAAGATGCATAAGAAAAGTTAACTAAAATATTAAACTGTTTATATTAAAACATTCTTAAAACAGACTGTCAGAGGAATCTTCACTGCTGTATTGGGAATTTTTGTCTTAGACTTCAAACTTTCTTAAAACTGAGATACTGTGTTTTTTTAGCTGATATCTAGAAGATGTTTTAGATTAACAGTGTTACAAATATTTCAGACAATTTGGTGGCATGGGAAAATGTGCTCTTTGCAAGGTCACATAAACCCATAACAAATTATATTTTTTGTTGCAAAAAAAAATGAAAACCTTGCCTGAAAGATGAATAAAAAGCTAATGTGTTTTTCAAACTCAAGGAATAGATCTCACAAACCTGTTAAAGAGAAAGATGTATGTTATTTAAAAAATGAGTCAATGAAATACCATTTGAAAACTTTTATACACTTAAATGTGTCATTTATTCTGTACCGTTAAACTGCAAAAGCAACAGGAAAAAAAACTGTAGGATGCGTATTTTATTAAAGCCATAAATTCCAAGGAGGTCTTAAAGGATTTTCTAAAAAGACATCATTCCAGAGAAAGGTGCAAAGAAATAAAGCAGGATTGAAAAAACAAATCTAATTTTAACAGTGATGACATTGTGATTTGAGATAACATGAAACAACAGGGATGTTACAACACATATTTTCTCCAAAATACATTAACACACAAAAAAAAATAAAAATATATATATATATATATATAAACCATGCAGCTAACAGGAATGAAAAAGAGCTATAGATAACTCTGGTAAATACCAGCTGTGTTCTCCATGTGAGGAAAGTATGCATTCTTCATACAGGATGTCTGGACTAAACAATAGAGTTGATAGATTGAAGCCTTTTTTTCCAAAGACAAAACTCAGGCCTGACTAATGTGTTCCAGAATTTTGTGGAAGACTTCATTATGATCTGATACAATAAAGCTGAATTTGTGAGCCATAAATCCAAAAGCTATCATGACAAAAACCTTATTTGCATAACAGGAGCCAGAGTGAATTTAGGGATTATTTTCCCTTAGATTGATGGAAAATTGTCAAAAAGCAGATAAAATTAAGAACCAAGTTCCAGATTGTTTTGCTCAAAAGGGTTCAAGTTGGCAAGAAGACTGACATTTAAGCAATATTAAAATTTTATTTGCATAAAACCAACAACTAACTGGCTTTACCAAAGGAAAATGTCAGCTTATGTGTGACCTAGCCAGCGCCATGGATGAAATATGAAAGAAATCTTTTTAAAGAGAGCTTTGAACAACATGGAAATGTTCGAGACAGAGTGGGCAAATATTGGCAGTTTAGAATATTGGACACTAGATTCCTACTGCAGAAGACTACTTAAGTCAAAAGCTACTTCAAAAAAGTATAATTTATAAGTTGTGCAACCTTATGCAAATAGTTTACACCTGCTTTTATATGTTCTATTCATTTTCAGTATTGCTGAACAGGGTTGATGTAAAATTAAAATATTAAATTTGACCTTAATTGAGCATGTTTAAAACCTAAACAAGGAGGTTCCAGCATTTAAATCAATTTTATTCCTCAGTTCAAATATACGTCGGCATTTTAAATCCTAAAATGATTCCTAATTTTGAGTTTTTGATTTTTAAGTTGTACAATGTGGTCTGAGTAAAACATGAGGCCAACAGGGATGAAGATCCTTGTAGACATTTTAACTCTTTGCACAATGTCATGGAATGCATCACCCATTTAATATGTAAGTGTGCCAAGTTATTCACATACTTTGAATGCGCAGTTCCCTTGCTACTTGTACAGCATCCAAAGCATCATAAATCTTTTGCATTTTTGATTTTCATATTACAACAACACTAATATTCACCAGGATTTTTGGCATGTTTCAGACTAAGTTAACTACAGTGAAGGCCTTCCATTTCATGAACTTCAGCAGCATTAACCTTTCACATATTTCATACAGATTGATTTGGAATACAATTTTAGAGCAAATGGAAAAGAAAAATACAAAAAAAAAAATCTAATCCACATCAGCACAGAAAACATATCAATCAATACAAATAAAGACCAGCTTTCATTTAAGTATTTTAAGGCAATTATAACAAAACCCCAGTCACCTGATGTTTTTAAGAATGCCCATCCTTATAAATTTTGTTAGTTTGGCCACACATTTGATATTTGTTCAGCAAATGTTATGCATACTGTTCAAACATTGCATAAAGCTGCCACCTGGTGTTTGAGAGTGGCGCTGGTCACTTTTTCACAAGAGAATGTAAGCCCATTCTAACAACAGTAACAATCAACCAAACTTGATGCCATCAGGCTCAGATGGCAGAGAGTTCACTTAAACATGTTGGTGAAGAAGCGTGACACCAAAATTCCTACAGCGAGGACAATGAACATGATCAGCACCGCCAGGCCTCTCCGTAAAACCAGCTGCTTGACAGACAGGAGGTCCCCCACTGTGGTGGTGGTGGCTTTACTCTGCTCAGGAGGATGGACCTCCTGGTAGGCATTTTCCTCCTCATCCCGATGAGATAATGATACACCAACCTGGCTCTGGTTACAGGCTGAATATTAGACAGAATCATTTTTAATATTATAGGATATCATTTGAAGGACATTCACCTTTTACAATCATATAAAGAGGGAAGCGTAGCCATATTAAAACCTCTTTATAAAATTACTTGTTAAACAGTTTTAGACTCCAGGTCAGTCGTCCTCTTTTCATGTTAAAATGTGATTACTGTCAATAAAAATGTATGTATAAGTGTTTAAACATGTAAAAGTAACTGAATGCATTTGACAAAAATCAAAAAATAGATTTGTAATTGTCCCTCATTTAAACTTATACATACATGTGAGATTTTTATTTTATTTATGAAAATGAAATTTTTGAAGATAGGAATCTAAGTTACAAACTTTCTGTTAGTATTCTCAACTTACCTGAATTATCCACCTTAGTCATTTCTCTTTCTTCTTTAATCTGTACTCCTGCCCTCACAAGAGCCTGGGTAGAGGCATGAAGCTTTTGTTAAAATGGATTTAATAAAACAAACTTTCTCTATATGCTTGTTATTTTCAACTGGAATTCCCTGATTGTAGCACTCATCTAAAATTCAGGCAATAGTCTCTCCAGAGAAATAATTTATTTTTATGAGGGATTCTACTTCAAGAAAGGTGTTCCATAATTCTAGAAATCAAATTCTACAAAATTTAAGAGGTTGAGAGTAAAGCTGTCTTCAGACAGCTCCTCACCCCCTTTTGCTCTAACATAGTATCAAAAGTATTTTACAGAGCTGCTAAGACAAACATTCCACATTTTTCATGCCAGGGCCGTTACAAATATGAGCTGGGGATGCTGTGATAGGATAAAACTCCTGCAATTTGTGCATATATTCTGGTTAATGTGAGACTAATGGAAGCTGTACGCCAATCTCAATTTGCCTTCAGTGTTGAGTATGCAGAGGAATTGACACACAGGGCACAAGCATGCTTTTTAGTGCAGAATGCATTGTAGACAGTTCCTAGACCCTATTCCCTATGGAAATACGTATGGCATTTCCACCTCAACAGTAAAGTTGAAACTAATGGTGTAAGGAGAAATCTTTCAACTAACCTATGTTTATTGTTCTGTGGAGAACATTTTCCACAAAATTAAAAATATTGAGGAAAAAGATTAAGGTATGCTATTTAGATAACAGAAATCCAATCTGGAATGGGCCCTTCTTTGAGGAGCTGTTTAACTCCACTACGCAATTTACTACTTCATTATTTATAAAACACTTTAAAACAACCATGCCTGTGACAAAGGGTAGCACTAGGGATGCACGATATAATCGGCCCCCTATCGGTATCGGCCTGTATCGGCCTTAAAACTGAATATCGGACATCGGCCACCCCACCGATATTTAACCCGATATTTGATCAGCTTCTGAGTTTCTAAAGTC
>NW_015150869.1:254313-297635 GCF_000732505.1 Cyprinodon variegatus | reverse complement strand
TGCTTAGTCTGCTGCCCCCGCGACCCGGTTCCGGATAAAGCGGGAGACGACGAGTACGATTACGAGTACGAACTTCCATCCATCTTATTTCTGTCATGGTTGTCCCAAGCGGGGGGGTTTTGGTGCTTATCTCTAGCTATCTACGGGCGAGTGGCAGGGTACACCCTGAACAGGTCGCCAGTCTATCGCAGGGCAGCACAGAGACAAACGTGACAAACAACCATTCAGGCACTCACACCTAAGGAGAATTTAGAGAAGCCAATTAACCTAATGGCTCATGTTTTTGGACTGTGGGAGGAAGGCAGAGTACCCAGAGAGAACCCACACATGCTCAGGGAAGACATGCAAACTCCATGCAGAGAGACCCCGAGCTGGAATTTGAACCCAGAACCTCCTTGTTTTAAGGCAGCTGTGCTATCTACTGCTCCCTTGACAACTTCCTAAAGGGCAGATTAGACCTCTGCAACAGCACACATCAAATGTCGCTTGGGTCTGGTCGCGAACCAGTTTTCCGGGTATACTTCTGCACTGTCAGTCCAAAGCACAAGGGAGAGCCTATTCAAGAACTCATGAGAACTTCGGCGGATTGTCACGAGGACTTCGGTGGTGCCGGCGGGAGTGTATATCTTCCAAAACGACAATGGCGCATCTGCAAGATATCTGGTCATGGAGATGGCTCTAGAATTGCTAGACATAGAAGAGGAACAGGTTTTGTTAATTGAGTTGGCAAAAAGACCGATTAAGCTTTTGTTGTAGTTGTCCGTTGTAGTTTTTCCTCGGTTTTTAAAAATTGCGTGCCCTGGCCCCGAATCGAGAAGGACAACCACAAAGACAGCCGCAAGGGCATACCAAGGACCAATCACAGCTGCCTTTTGTCTGCGCATTGCTGCTTGAGTTCTGCACGGGTTTGCGACCGTCTGATGCATAGTCAGGATTTTTTTGAGGTGTGCGTGGTCGCGCACAGAGACAGATTTGACGGTTGCAGGGCTATGCGTCAGAAGCATAAATTGGCCTTACTTAATATTCTTAGCTTTGTAACTAATGGCAACAGTGACAATGTTAACATTGCATCATCTTGAAAAACTATACTTTTGTTATCTAGTCCAAGTCCAAGTTCAATTACAAAGAAATTAATTGTCTGGGGGAAACAAATTATTTTGATGGTTTTTATCTTTTCTAAATAACAAAAGGACATAACAAAAATGTGCTTAAATGAAACAAAACTAATGGGTCTATTTTCAAAATCTAAGAAGTAGAAAGTAGAGATAATTGCAAAACAATGTAAGGAGTAGAAGTAAAAACATGTCTAAAAAAAATAATTACTTCAGTAAAGTTTAGATAGTCAAAATTTCAAATTAAGTAAGGTAACGAAGTATGTGTACATTGTTACTTGACACCTCTGCATATAAAAGATAAAACATTGAACTCCATTCCTGCATGGTTCCCCAAACTAAGAAGCTGGCTGCTGTGGTTAATATAGTGATAGTCAGCCTATTCATCCATTCTTTGTTTATTGCTTTAATGAATAAATAAACAAACCATCTAAATAGTTGTGCACTAGGTAAGTAAATACGCACCTCTTGTGCAGCCTTCTCCCAATCAAGTTTGGATAGAAATATGAGGAAGAAAGTTGACTGCATCAACACACAAACTGTAAGTCCTGTCCAAAACCCTGTGGAGAAGGGACGATAACTGGGTTTTGTGAGAGCAGAAGTTAATTTTTACTTTTGATTATAACAAGCAGCCAGGACTTACCTAAAATCCCCATCTTGGCTGCAAACATCAAGGAAACACCAATGGGAAAGCCCATAAAGTAGTAGCCCACCAGGTTACACAGAGCACCAACCAACTGTTTACCTGCTCCTCTGACAACACCCCCAGTAACACCCTTTCAGGAGGAAATGTCTATTTGGTCAAGTCACATTTTTCACATGCAAATATTATTTTGAAATGTTGCAGAGAAGCTGTGACTTACTGCAACAGCATCACACAGATGTGTAAAACAGAAAACGACCATGATTTCGGCAACCCTCCGTAAAATGTCTCTATGGAAAAAAAACAAGCATATTGAGACTCTGAACGTGTAATTTCTTTGAACATCTAATTTCTTTTATTCAAATATTTTTAGACAGATGATAAATCCAATAAATAAGCTACGGTATTTGTAACATTGGAAGATAGCGATGCTTTATTTAGTTACTAAAACCTTTAAGACTTAACAAAAAACATAATCTAGGTAAATAGAATCTTAATAGATGAGATGAATAATCAGATCAATAAAAAACAGTAGAAAAAGAGCATGAAGCATGCTGACCCACTCAGTGTTTGATAAGTGAGAAAATGAAATAATAAAAATGATGTCTGACGGCATTGTTTCAGTTCTTTACTTACTCATCTGAGGTGAAAATATAACCAATGACATCTTTGCAGGTTGCAAGCACTGCAGAAACGATGCATGCGATTATACCTGGAAAAAAAGAGAAGAAAGGACAACTCTTTTAAAAGTTTTGTTTTGAAATTAAAATATCTGGAAAAAAATGCCCATGAAAACTACTTAGTCAGATGCTATGAAATTTCATTTCAATTCAAAGGTACTTTATTAATCTTAAAGGGAAATTAAATACTAGGGGTTGAATAAATGAATGAATAATTCATTGTGTCACAATTACACATATTTTCTCCATGAGGATTTTTAACCACAGTTAAAGCTAAAGCTGCATTTTAGGAATTTCTAAGAAAAAAAATAATTAAAGCAAAAGCGTTTTAAAAACTGAACTACCTCCTAAAAAGTTTCCAGATTTTAATGCTGCTCAGACTAGCCGCCTTAAATGGTAGAGACACGGAGCATGATCCACTCAAACTCAATGTCCCCTGCCTCCCTTGGACCGGGTTCAAAGCTTTCCCATTGGTGGGAGTTAAAGCTCTGTCTCACGGGGGACTCTATCAGATGTTCCCAGCAAACCCTCACAATACATTTGGGCCTACCAAGTCTGACCAGCGTCCTCCTCCACCATCAGAGCCAGTTCACTACCTGTTAGTGGTCGTGGGAGAGCTCCACCCCTCTTTTCAGTACATCTGAGTTTCCAAGACATGCAACCACAGGTCAGACTAAAAAACAACAAAGTCGATCACTGAACTATGCCCTGGTGCCAATAGGAAATATGCAGACCCTTATGCTTGAACATGATATTTGCTATGGACCGTCCATGACGAGCACAGAAGTCCAACAACAGAACATCACTCGAGTTCAGGCCAGGTAAGCCATTCCTCCCAACCATGCCCCCACAGGTCTCACTGTCACTGAGTGTAAAACTCTCACAGATTTCTGTCATAGACAGAAAAATGAAGTCCTCAGAAGTGGCACTCTCCAGTACCCCCTCTAAAGCCCGGCGTACACTGTGCAATTTTCTGCCCGATTTTCCAGTCGTTCGAGAATTTTTTCAATTGGCCGACTTTCAGCCTGATCATGTGTCGGGCATTGTGTAGTGTACAGGGGGTAATGAGGTTGGATCAGCCTCTCACGACCACCTCCCGATCAGGAATCGTGAGGTAGGGAGAAAATACCTGCTGAGTGGAGCAGAAATATCATTGACAGTTACAGGAATCATTTGATCGTGGCGACGCCTCAAAAGGTTTTGCAACAAGATATAAATTAAAGGCAATGCCATTTTTGCCCAGGCCTGTTTCATGAGTTTATTTTTTAAATAATTCTGTTGAAGCTGTGTCCAACATTATTTTTTTTCATTTTCATAGATATCATATTTCTTTTATCAGATTCAAGTTATTTCTATGACTACTGTGGGCTTTACTTTCATTAAATAAGGGGTACCAACAGTTTTGTTGATGTGTGTATATGAGAGATGAAAATAAAATAGTTGTGTTGCTCTTACTTGCACAGACAATGGGGACTTTGCAGGACAGTTTGGCCTGCTGGATGTCCCCTGCACCCAGAGCGTTCCCAACTCGAACACTGGCAGCAGCAGAAAATCCTAAAGGAAACTGTGGGAAGAACATTGAAAGCCCCGTAGGTACCAGAAAAAAAAGATCTAAGCTCAGTTTTATGAAACCATAATAAGAAAAGCTTAAAGAGAACTGAAGAAGATCTTGGAAGAGTTACCATGTAAGCAACAACAGCTAGTTCGTAGATGATGGAATTTGCTCCTAGCTCCACTTCACTGATCACTCCAGCCAGGAATGCTCCAACTTCGAACAACCACCACTCTAGACAGAGCATGAGCATGCTGGGGATTGCAAGTTGGATGAAAGATCCCCACTCCTGGAGGCAGTCCAGAGACCAACCTGGATGTCAAAACCTTTCATTTAAATTGTACAAAAACTTACTAATCCCTTAATTAACATTGACTAGTAAAGACTTTTCATACTTTTCTCACATGGCTTACAAATCTGTTTAGGTAATAATCTGCAAAACATGGCATTGCTAATCAACCCCTCTACAGTTAAACCCATCAAAATAATCCAGATAATCACTGGCCTTCAAACATCACATATTTGTTTAAATTAGTCCACATATAATTTAATGACATTATAAAAATACAGCTACTGTATTAATTGTGCATACCACACACAGTATTTATCGGGTTTGGAAAGTTTAATAGAGGTTTACTTTGGCATAGCATAAAAAATTACTAGCTGTAACCTGTACATCATCATGAGTATACCACATCCATTGTGAAGCATGGTGGTGGCAGCATAATGCTGTAAGGATGATTTGAAAGGGAAAGGCAGGAAGAAAATTGTTGGGAGTAAAAACCTACAGCAAGGGACTTGTGATAATGCTGTTCACTGATGTTCCTGTGTAAAAAAGTAGTTTAAACTCTAGAAGAAACCTCAAAGTTAGTACAGCGAACCCTAAATAAACTGGCAGCTGAGATAGCAGCGAAATATATTTCTAGTAAAACATAATTTAGATTTTAAGAATTTTAATATAGCGTTCCTTCTATTGCAGAATCATTAACTGCTCTGTGTTTGTCAGATAAGATCATAATACAAATAGAGTAAATACAGTAATGAAATGCAAAGGTGTGGATGATGTAAGTTACTTTAATTGGGACTGTTTTGATAAATATCTAACTAAATGACTTCAGTTAGATATTTATTTTCTGAACACTTTCCATAAGCTTATCATTTCAGACAGTAAAATACAACAAGTAAATCCAAGTAATACAAAAAAAATGACATAATGAAAACCCTATTGGTGTGCAGGTCGTAGTAACCAGTTCAAATATTACAACATTAACATTAAAGAAATATAAATACCTCTGCCAAGAAAAAAAACTGCTAAGGAACTAATTTTGCCATCACATAAGTTTTCTCTATGTTACATTACCCTCTACTTTTTATCTACATTGCATTATGACTACAGCTGACCACCAACAACAAGGTGATGAAGGAGAACTACTGCTTTTATAGACCATAGAACTGAAAAATGGAAGCTGCTGTGATTATGGTCCTCAGGAAGAAAATATAACAAACTGACCTCCCCATGTAGCCTTATGTAGACCCTTCAGGCAGATGTAGGTGTATAAGACCACAGCCAGCACATATTGGGAGATAGCATTGGCAGCTGCAGACCCACTGGGAGACAGAGGATGTAAAATAGTAGGGTTATAAAAAAAAACAATTTGATCCAAACCAACGGAAGCTTTCCAGACAATATATATATATCTGTATACATATTTTTTGCTGCTGTTAAAGATATATGAAATGCAATAAATTGTTATTTCCGTATGTTTTCTATTCTGTAAAACTAGCATTTTTGGCATTCATGGAGAACTTACGCAACACCCAGATCCAGAGGGAACAGGAACACATAGTTGATTATAGCGTTCAGGACATTTCCGATTGCTCCAGTTACAACCTGAGGCCATATAATGCCCTGTAAAAATACTAATCTGTGGTTAGATATATTTGTATGAAACAGAAACTGATTTTCTTAACTTTAAGGGTTTCTGGGCTTCCAATAACTGTACCTGGTTTTGGAGATACCTCCCCTGCAGCTGGTACATAAAGGCAGCCTGAAGAAAGTAAAACACTGCAGCATTAAAGTCACTATAAAAGAGAAACACTTTAAGCATTAAAATGACTGATTATATTATGTCCTGCAACATGGAAAGGTGTGGCATTTATGCTAATTAAAAATAATCTTTACTTTTTTTCTTCTTTTGAATTTCAAACTTAATAAAAGTTTTAAAGAACCTGGGCAACCGCTAATAAATAATAAAGCTTTGAAATGTAAATTATAGAGCTAAAAGCAATGCCTTTGATCACCTTTGACCAATGACTTTGTTTCAGAAAGCAAAAAAAAAAGCAAAACAAAATAAAACAATAACAGAAAAGCAAAGTATTTTAAATTTCATAAACAAACATCTATTTGGGGAAATGAAACAGCTGAATACTAGAACTCACTGGTAAAGCAGGCATGAAAACGTTCACATACAGCTGGGAGAGTCTTCATGTGGAGAAAAGAGCAGAACAGAGGAGTTTGATAAATGTATGAAATGTTTTCACATTGAAAAATTTTCTAGGAGAAAGAGATATAACATTTCTTTAAAAAAGTTGAACTAAACCACAGATAAATCTCAGTACATTAGAGAATGTTGATAACTTAACCATTATAATTCATTTAAATTAGTTAATCTCAAATCTTCAATAATAGCAAACTGGTTTACTTCATTTCATTATTTCAGCTTTTTGTTGATTATCATGGACTAGAGACCAATTAAAAATCAAAATGTAGTTTCTTGAAAATACATAACATAAAAACAAAAAACACAGTCAGTGAGTGATCCTTCCATAATGAGGATAGGTCATAAAACTTCATTGCTACACATTGGCTGTATACAGAGGTCTGCATGGAAGCAAATTAATAGAAAGTTGGGTGGAAGAAAGTTAATGGCAATTTCTCAAGAAGTGAAATAATACAGATGTTAGCTATGAAATGTTTACCCTTTATATCTTTAAGTTTCATCCCGTTAATAGACTGTTGACCCATCAATTAAGGATTCTCTGAGGGTACTTTTTGCACAGGTAACACCCATATTCTAGACCATTGTTAGGCAATTCCAGTTCCTGAGGGATCGTATTATGCAACTTTTAGACGTGAGTTTGATTCAACAAACATGAATTATCAGATCAGATTTACCCAATTACTGTACAAGACTTGCATTTTCATCCTCAATCAAAGCCTTAAAACAACAAATAACTGCACTATCTGCAGGGTAAATTTATTTGAAACATTGTAGATTTTTGTGTTTACATTACATGTTAATTTGTACTTTTTCAGAGGTAAAACAAAATTAATAGATAGAAAATGTCTTAATAACCAAAATAGTAAATTATTTCAGTGACTGTGATGGTTCAGGTCCAGACCCTGATGGGAATTGTGAGCCAAGTCCTGACTCGTTCTTATTTTTGTCGACTGGAATCAAAACCAATCTTGGAGCTGCTTTTTTTTTTTTTTTTACATTACAGAAGATATTATGCAAACTATATAGAATGGTAATGAATGACAGAAATGAGCAACAGAAAAGGTCAAACAGACAACTACAGTAGTTGATTAAAGGATTTCATTGTGACACAGCATGCTTTGCTGCTGAGAGCTGACCTGGCAACCTCTGGACTCTGTTTGACGGCCAGCAGGAGGGGCTCAGTGTTGATGAGGACAGCCCAGCAGGGAAAACAGGCCAGCAGAAGAATCAGAACCCCCCTTTGAAGAATCACACCGACACGCTTCAGGTTACCGCTCCCATAGGTCTGTGTGAAACAGGCAGACTTTCAGCTAAAACATCAAGACTGCAGCTACAAGGAAAGGTGTGAGAGGTTCAGGAAAGCTAAATCCAAAAGCTCACTGCTGAGCTGTTTTAAATGGCAACCCTGGATAACCTGGGAACCAAGCTGCAACTGCTGGGATTGACTGGGTTACATAAATAAAGTGAAAGAACAACCTCTGCACAGGACAGTACCTGGGATATGAGCGTATCGCAGGTTAATGACAAACCGGTGCCAATGGAAATACCAGTGACGTTAACCACCTGCAGTAAAACAAAAGGTTACATAAAACAAGGCAGCGGACACTCATTATTAGCTTCAACTGTTAGGTGAAACCAAACAGAAAAAAACAGGATTACAAGAGGTTTCCTCACCGCAATGGACAATGAAACCCCGGCTAGTTCAGTTTTTCCCAGGTGGCCACAGAATACCATGCTGACAAAACTGATCATAAAGATCATCAGCTGGGAAATAACCTAAAATATGTAAGCATAGAAATGGACATAAACAAAAGCTGTTTGCCAAATAAATAAATGAATGAAAAAATTAGAAAACATCTTATGAGTCATAAATATCATGTGAAAGATTTGGTTTGAATTTAAACTATGGGTTGATTTGTGCCTATCATTGTTGTCAGTTCTTTTAAGCTAGAGACCTATTTTCAGTGCACAATATACACAGTACTTTTGCATTGAATTTTTGCTTCAATATGTTTCACTTTGGGCTGCACAGTAGTGCTGTGGGTAGCACTGCTGCCTTACAGAAAGAAGGTTCCGGGTTAGTTTCCCAGCCTGGTCTTTCATGGGTTCTCTCTGGGTACTCCGGCTTCCTCCCAGTCCAAAAACATGACTGTTAGTTTAATAGGCTTCTCTAAATTCCCCTTAGGCGTGAGTGTGTGTTTCAATGGTTGTTTGTCCTGTTTGTCTCTGTGTTGCCCTGCAATAGACTGGTGACCTGTCCAGGGTGTACCACGCCTCTCATCCATTGACAACTGGAGATAGCACCACTTGCGACAAATTATTAATGTCTCAACTGTTTTCCTTACTGCTGTGTTACAAACACCAACCCTAATTATGTTTTCAGATAAAATAAGAAAGACCAACACAAAGTAGCAAAGAAATTGTGAAATTTAAACAATAAAAATTTACAAGTTTTTAAAAACATTTCAACAAATGAAAATCTGTAAAGTGTGGAACTCCACAAATTTAGTCTTTGGAACCTAATAACATCTATGCAACAGACAGAATAGGCATTTGGTGTTTAGTTTATTGGAGACCAGCATTTTTTATTCTGGGGTATATGGGGTAGAAAACAAACCCTTAACACCCCACATAATGCCGGATGAACATTTTGTTGGCAGCATCATGCTGTGGGATGCATCTGCCATCTACAGTTCAATCTGAAAAACTCACAAAGAAAGAAAAGAAAATTAGAAGAATTGTTTTGATACAGTTACTTTCGTCTTTGGTGGTCAGACCTCGGCCGGAAACATTAGCACTGAATTTTAAACAGGAGTAAAGTGGAGAGGTAAAAATCAGTGGAGAGGAAAAAACTCCCCCTTGGGAAGAAACTCTCGCAGAACCAGGCTCAACATGGTAGTCCTCTGCCAGAGTGGTTGAGATGAGACAGGGAACGCAGTAAGAGTCCGGGAGGAATTACACTCACACACTAGCTTTGGCTATGATGGTGGAGAAGGGGGTGGAGGTGGGTTGAACCGCAACCACTGCCTGCACTTTGGGTACCAGACTGAGATGTGGATTTGGAGAACTTTTAAGATGAACTATGCTGATTGGCTTTTTGTGGAGGTATGTTTCAAAACTGATTGGCCTGTGATGGAGGTGGATTAGGGTAAGTAATCGTTTCTTCAGTTGAACTTCTGCCTAGGCTCCATTAAACAGCACACTTGTGAGAAGGTTCTGTTGTAGGTTGGTGAATACTTTTTCTAAGCCCATGTGCAGAATGGGATTTGTAGCGGAAAACTATCAGACAAAAAACCTCAGAGACCCCAAACATGATGATAAAAAATGTCTCCTGGCACATGACAAGCACAGCTCACCAAGCACAAGTCGATTTCTCCAGAACATTTGGCTTGCCAAACCTCTCGAGGTACATATATTTATATTTGTCCGGTTTTAGTAAACTAATGGGTCTGTGCCGAGATAAGAGTCCTTCTCCAGCCTAAAAAAGTAGGCTGTAACTAAAATAGTTATGATAATAGTTAATTTATCATTTATTAACTCTACATTTTAAAGAGCAATTTTGTTCAACTAATAATGGCTATTTCTTAAGCAGACATCAAGACAAGCCTATACTGGATGGATGAAATAACATGGAATAAAACAGAAATGTTCTCTGTTGCTCCTCAGTGAGTATAGTTTCAGGTGTATCAGCAATAAAATGGACAGGTAGTAGAATCATGCAGAAACAGTTAGATAAGCATAATAAAAAAAGGTAAGAAAATGTAAAAATAGAAAAGATACTATGCAGATTTGAGGGAACATGAAACTTGCTAAAATAGCTTTATTATTTATTTGTGAAACACAAGATTTTGAGAACAGTGTTGGAAAAAATAAAACAGCTGCAAAAGACAAAGACTGGACTGGAGTTGGGTTTCACCTTTAAGAGAGAAAAATAACTAAACATCCAAAACCTTAAAGGAAAGGTTCAGATCACAGCATGGTATTTATATGCAACAGCCTAGTCAAGGTCCACCTCTAAATCCAACTGAAAATCTTCTGCAACCATTGAAATTTGCTGTTCAAATTGGCTCTTAATTTAATCTGACAAAACCAAATCCCGTTGGCAAAATGGAATGGGGAGATTTTTCAATGCAGATGTCTGAGAAGCTGGAAGAAATAGCCCCCTTCCTGATTTGTTCGATTTTTGTAGGTTAAAGTTTCTCAAATTTGAGTTACCGGTAAGAGTGTTACTTAGAGCTGAAAACAGATGCAATGAAATATATAACTATACAAATATACAACTATTATTTATATATAATTTATGAACCAAAGTGTTACACATGAAATAAAGAACCCAAAATATGTCCAGCATCCTGTTGTGAAATGCATCTGATTGGTACAATCAAAGAAAAAACATGTTCAACACTAATAAAGACAATTATAGTGTTATCCCTGGTTACTGGCGAATATTCAATGTACACATTAAAACCATGCAAACAAAAAATAAATTAGTCTTACCACTGGTCCCGCCAGTTTAAACAGCTGTACCAACTCATCTCGGTACTTTTGCGGTAGGGAGCACCTTGTTGTCCTGGGACAGGAGCCCAAGCCTTCAGATGTGTCTGCTTTAGCTGCTTTCAGGTCAACCTTTACCCCCTCAGTCTGTGTGACCGCTGCCTTGTTCAGATCATCCATAGCTGACCTGCTCTCAGCCAAAGCTCTGACTCAGGGCTGACTCCTGTCCTGTGGAGGTTGGTGGTAAGAAAGAAACCACTGAAACGTGAACGGGATGTTATGACAGAGGAGGGTTTTCTGAAAGGGCTGGACCTGCACTGTGAGTGGAGGACCGTCTGTGGAACCAGCCACCCCCTGACATGTTGAATATCAGTGCACAGTACAGGAAAATATTAACTAATTAAGTAATTCTGCTTAAGGTAAAGAAAAAAATAGTAGAATAACTTTGATAAATAACTTCATTTAAAGAACAAATTTTATTGGCAGCAAATGTTAATTCCAAAGATATCCAGTTTATTCCTCCCTAATAGTGCCCTGCTATGATTCCTAATGTCATCACCTTGTACAACTAATTTTTCAGTGGTGCCAAGGACCAAATGGAAGGCCTTTTTACAGAAATAAACTTCTTTCACCAACATAGTTTCTCTTTTAATCTAATCTTCCCTTTTTTTTTGATCCCACTCAGTATGAGATGATTGATTTCACACCGTGCCACAAAGCGGTCCCTGTACTCAGCTTGTCTATCTCTTATGTGACAAAAACAACTTCACATGGTGGATTTTTATATAAGTATGTCTTACTCCTAGCCCATTGAGTTCATGATTGATACACTTGGACCATCTAATCTGGAAAAAGGCTTTGAAACCTTTACTTTCAAAACTCATTAAAGTGCATTTTGTATAATCAACCTCAAAAAGGGAAAACATCTTTAAATCAATCATTATAAGGTTAGTTATACTACATAAGTTGATATTATATAGGTATTAAAAAAACATGTGTCAAAAGGAAACAATTCTCTATTTTGCCATGAAAAAGAAAATGTAGAAATGAAACAGAAAAACTGCCATTAACCAAGCCATTAATGTACACAGATTTTTTTAAAGGGCAGAGGCAGAAAGGAAAAAGGTACACATATAGTATACCAACGTAGACGGTACTATACCACGCTTTCTGGCTCCCACTTTAACACTTGTTTTGGCTTCAAAGTCCCTTAGGGGATACTTTAGCACACGTTTTTGTCCTTAAGGGGGTACTTCAGCACATGTTTTGGCCCCTTAGAGAGCACTTTAGAATGCATTTTTCAACAACTGAGCCACAAGGGGGGCGTCCGCTCTTAACCCCAGTCCCATGCATGCCACTGTGTGAAATACATCTGTTTGCAAAAAAAATAAATAATTCTCTACATTCTGTCTACTGCACTGATTAAAGTTTTACTGCAAAGTGAACCAGTGAGAAAAAACAAACTATGTGCCAATTATGCAGTTTAATTACCATAAATACGCTACATGTACCTGTGGTAGCGGGGTTTAAAACTATCATAGCAAACAGATTTTATTTCATAATGTAATGAACAGGCAATCATTCTTGTAAAGAAAAAAGAAAAAAACACTCAGAAATACATACAAGTAAAACTCTTTTAAGTGCACCAAAACAAATGAGCTGAAATGTGTATTTAACTAGATCTGGGCATCAACATTCACAATGTCATCTTGAAAAAAATCCTGCCTGTCTTTATGAATACACCTTGAAGTTTTTGCAAAGCTATCCCTTTCGGTAGACTGCATTGCCAAAGGTGGTTGGTCAGCCCCCTAAATATATCAAAATCAGGTGTTCTGATTACTATCATGTCCACAGCTGCAGGTTTATACAATCTAGCACCAGGCATGCATATTGTTTTAAATAGAGACACTTTTAAATGTTTCCCTGTTGGCTTAGAGTGCAGCACAGACCTCCAAACTTCATGTTGTCTTCTGATTAGCTCAGGAATAGTGAAAAGGAAGCTTCAAGGAATGATTTTCCATGGCTGAATAGCTACATTAAGGCCATTTGCATTTTCCCCCTTTTGCCAGTATTTTGATTCTCACTAATATGCGAAAGGCTGCGGGTCAAGATGGCATCAGCTCCAGGCTTCAGAGATGTTGTGCAGATTAACTGTGTAGCAGCTTGAGCTACATGTTTAACTTAAGCCTGAGGCTGGGAGAAGTACCACAGCTGTGGATGAACTCTTGTGTGGTACTGGTGCCAAAGACAAAACATCCAAAGGACCTCAGCAGCTACAGGCCGGTAGCGCCGACTTCACACCTGATGAAGACCCTTGAAAGGTTGGTCTTATACCATTTATGCCCCCTGGTGAAGGCTTCATTGGATCCACTGTAGTTCGCCTACAATCCCGGGATTGGGGCAGACGATGCCATCATCTGACTTAGCTCTGACTTACCTAGAGAAACCTGGAAGCACTGTAAGGATAATGTTCTTTGATTTCTCCAGTGCTTTCAACACCATCCAGCCAGGACTCCCAAGGGACAAGCTGGAGCTGTCAGGAGTGGACCAGCACATGCCCAAGTAGTTCTGGACTACCTCACTGGCCGCCCCCAGTACGTGAGGGCACAGGGCTGTGTCTCAGATAGAAAACCAACGAGCTAGTGTTGGAGCGGTGAACATGCAGGGACCGGACATTAAAATAGTGGACTCCTATAAATACCTAGGTGTTCATCTGAATAACAAACTGGACTAGACTCACAACACAGAGGCTCTGTATAAAAAAGGACTGAACAGACTCTTCCTTCTGAGGAGACTAAGGTCTTTTGGAGAACAGGGGGCGCTCCTTAAGACATTCTATGACTCTTTTTCATCAGCCATCTTCTATGGAGCTGTCTGTTGGAGCTGTGGCTTATCTGTAGCTGAGAGAAAGCAACTGGATAAGCTGATCAGGAAGGCCAGCTGTGTGATTGGATGCCCTCTGAACTCAGTGAAATACCAAGGGCTTATAGAGGAGCTAGAAAAGATGTGGAAAGTAAGAGCATCAGTGGTGCCAGTGGTAATTGGAGCACTGGGGGCTGTGACCCCCAAACTGGGAGAGTGGCTACAGCAGATTCCAGGTAAAACATCAGAGGTCTCTGTCCAGAAGAGTGCTAGGAAAAGCTACGATACTGCGCAGAACCCTCAAACTCCCAGGCCTCTGGTAGAGGACCCGAGCTTGAGGATGCTTGAGGATGATCCCACGAGGAATAGTTTATTTTTTATACATGTATATGGAGTGATGAACGTAGATGAAGTTGAGATACTTAATAGGGCAGATGTACACTGTGCCCTATTTTGTTTGTTGTATTGTACAATGGTTTAATACAACAGCTACTGCTGTCCCAGAACAGCAGTAGCTGACTGCAAGCTGCGCCACAAACCTGATTCATACCATTGTCATGTAAGAAAATCATCATAGCTGAGAGAGCTTTACATTCCTCTAAAGCACAGCCAAGCCACAATGTGATCCCCTGCTATGCTGCACTGGTGCTGTAGTTCATGGAAAATAAGTTCTGACCAACTATTAAGTGCAATTACTCTACACTACATCCATGTATCTTTTAACCAGCTTACCTTTTAAATATTACAATCAGCTTGTTTTATTGGTTTCATGTTATTTTGAATCTCACTTTAAATAGCAATAATGAAAGTGAAAAGAAAACAAATATTGATCTTATTTTAATCATTCTATATAAGAGTAGTTTTCTTTTTCAGTTAAATTACTAAAATATGTGGTATTCTGTTAGTTTTGCAGCAAATGTCCCTCTCTACTAAGAATTTCAGCATCTATAACCAAACTCTAAAAAATGAAGATCTTATTAAAATATGTAGAGAGACCTTCTGTCACACGCTTTAATGCCTTTCTTGACACAGCATTATCATTGGAAAAAACTTATCAAAAACTTATCAGAATCATTAAAAAAAGACCCAGAGACAAACCCTTTTAGAGAGTAAGAACTATATCAAATCATTCATCAATCAAACATTAAATTCTGCAGTATTATTCAGGATTTTGTGACACAACAACCTGGTAAATAATTTTAAAACATCTTACATAAGCTGAAACTGACTTTGAAAAACAAACATGTAGAGGTTAGCCACAGTATTAGTACTAAAATATTAATGCATCTGTTGAGCAAAGTACCAACTTTTCTTTCTGAAAAAAATCTGTGTACACTAGCTCTGTCACGAACTCAAAAAGGTTTTTAAATAATAACTGAAGCTCACTAATTGGTTACAGTTTAGCGTTTGTGAATCAGCATCTTTGTTAATGAATGATCATCTGGCATCTGAATGCCAATGTTATGACGCACGCAGAAAATTGCAACCAAAAGGTGCATAAATACATAGGACTTTAAAGTTACCAATGTGTTGTGATAATAGTGATGTCTCTGGAGATTGTTATGCAAAATGCACTTGATGAGAATTGCAGGAAGTTAGTTGCACTTACTGGTTGGTCTGAGGGGAGAAAGCAGATATATAAGAAGGAGTTTGTTGATGACAATCGATGAGTGATTGATTTTCTTACTTGAGAGTTGAAGGGGAGGTAGAATGGATCTGCAGGTGCTCCATTCACTGGGCTTTGTAGACTGTATCCCAAAGGTCCAGGAGAATGTGAGTGAGATCCGAGAGCATTGGTACTTGCAAGAGACCCCGGACTAGACACGACAGGCTTGATCAGTGAGATGTGAAAAATAGGGTGAATCTTTAAATAACCCAGCAGCTTGAGGTGAACCACAGTGATTGAGCAGTGCCTTGATTTCAAATGGACCAATGAATCTGGGAAAGAGTTTGTAATTAGAAGCCCTTAGGTTAATGTCACAAGTTGATAGACAAACCTTTTGTCCAGGTGAATAGTGGGGAGCAGGAATCCTTTTCCGATTAGCAATACATTAATTTGTTTCCACTGACAGGTTCGACGCAGGAGGTTACTGCAATGTTCTCTTGTGAGATGGAAGCAGAGGAGGTTGGGAACAAACAAAGGACTCAACTGGAGACAGACCAGTGGCAGAGGAAGGGTGACAATTATGTGCATATTTGACCCAAGGCAACTGAGTACTCCAAGACGATGGATGTGACGAACAGAGGTAGCGGAGGGGCGCCTCAAGCCACTGGTTCATGCATTCGGTTTGTCCATTTGTTTGTGGATGAAAATCTTACCTGAGAGCAGTCTTGGACCCCAAAATGTATAAAACTCCTGCCAGACCCACGAAATAAATTGTAGTTCACTCTCCAACAGAATTTCACAAGAAATTCTGTGAAGGTGAAAAACATGCTTGGTCAGGAGCTGAGCTGTCTCAAGGGAAAATGGGAGTCAACAAAGAGAGATGAAAAGCAGCTTTGGAAAAGCTGTTGAATATTATGAGGATGGTGGTAAAACCATTAGATGGTGACAGTCCATTAACAAAATCCAAGGCAATATGAGACCACAGACATTTAGGAATAGGCAATGGTCGAAGAAGATTACTAGGAGGCTGCTGACTAGTTCTGTTGCAGGCACACACCTGACAGGTTAGAACATTATTTTTAATATCCTTATATATTGTATTTTGCTTAGACTGCTGCCTCCGCGACAGCATAAGCGGAAGAAAATGGATGGATGGATTATATATTGTAGGCCACCTCAAACTTTGTTTAAGGAGTGCAAGAATTTGGTTCATTCCAGGGTTAGGAGGGCTTTTTGCCGTGTGGGGGCAGTGAATGAGGCGGAACCTAATGGAAGCAGGAACATAAAGCTGGTTAAGAGGTCCAATGCCAGGTTCTGGTTGGGACTACTGAGCCTCCAGGACCTGATCCTTTATTTCCCTTGATAAGTCCCCACAATGCAGGAAGGTTGAATGACGGTTGAGATATTGGGTTCTTGGTCACTGGAGTATTGCCTAAACAGGACAGAGATGACTAAGTCAAAAGGGGGAAAGAACAGTGACCAACATGAGTGTCTAGATTTCAGATGTTTTGCTTCTTAGAGACAGGCCAGATTCTTGTGGTCAGTCGAAGCAATAACTGGATTTTCAACTGCCTCCAACAAGTGGCGCCAGTCTTCAAAAGCCTTTTTTATGGCTAACAGCTCTCTATCCCCCACATCGTAGTTTCGTTCTGCTTGAGACAAATGGCAGGAAAAGAAGGCACATGGATAAAGTTTATTAATTTGAGAAAGTACTGTCCCCTCCCCTAAATCAGAGGGATTGACTTCAAGGACAAACTGTTTCTATAGATCTGGCTGAATCAGAATCAGGACATTGACAAACCTTTTCTTGAGCTCAAAAAAGGACTTTTGGCTTCAGGTGACCAAATGAAAGATCTTTTGGAGGAGATGAAGGTTTGAACAGTTTGATTGTGATTTTCAATGAATCTGTTATAAGTTGGTGAATCCTCAAAAACGTTGTAGCTGCTTGCGAGTGAGCAGGCCAACCGAGAATGGATTGAACCTCCTCGGTATCTGTCTTCACCTGTCCACTCTCGAGAATGTGGCCCAAAAAGGTGATTAATGTGGCATTAAACTCACAGTTCTCGACCGTGACAAAGAGTAGGTTCTATAGAAGACATGAGACTGAAAGGCATTACCAGATATTGAAAAATGACCTAGGGGGTCTTGATTGCAGTCTTCCATTTTCTTATTAGTTTAAGGTTGTGGTCCAACCATTTAGTTTTACTACCTGCATTTATCATGTTTTTATCTTAACTTGTTTTTACTCTGCTTTTATTTTTCTTCAATGGTCATGTGAGGCACGTTCAGTTTCCCATCCACCAATCCATCTTCTAACACGCTTAATCCCAAGTGGGGTCACTAGGGGTGCTGGTGCCTATCTCCAGCTGCAAGGCAGCAGTGCTACCCACTGAGCTGCCCACTTTGAGTTTTCCTTGAACTGAATTGTGCTATACAAATGTATAGCTTAATTTCATATACAAAACTTGTGTCCCCTTATCTTTAGCAGGTAGTTCCTTTTAGGGTTTGATATTGCCCATCCTGACCTCCCTTAAACATCTGACTTTATTCTCTGTTGTCTGTAATGCTATGTTTTTGACTATTGAGCTGCCAGGTGCAGTCATCTTCCCTTCATTGCCTCCTGCTTAAATCCAGAAGAGATCTGTTCATTATGGTTCCAACAGAGCACTTTTCTCTAAATCTGCAGGTTTACTAGGGGTTCCAATAATTTCTACATATATGAAATAGCAGTATATATTTATGCGGCTATGGTTTTAGGCTCCTTGATGAAATAGAAACCACTTTTCATCACTCTGCTTCATTCTAATTCTATTCTTCAATTTTGCATTATTGTCAGTTCAACCCCTTGAATAACAATTTGAATAAAATTACTTCTAAGATTAGGTTTACTGTGCTGTACCTCTTACTCTTACTTGAGTAATATTCTTGTAAGGTATCGCTACTCAAACCTGAGTAAAATCTCTGACTACTCTATTCTCTGTGAGTGACTTAAACTATTCCAAAATCAGGTAAACATACAGCAAGGATTGGATATTAATAGTGGAAGTTTGTTACCCTATCCTAACAGATACACAGTTCTCATTGTAAGGATTGGTTTTATAAGTTTTATGTTGGGGAAAAAAAGGTAAAAGAATTTTCTTGGAATGAATTTGTTCTTTTACATCCATGACATTTATTTGTAGCCATTTGATTCTTTAAAATGCCAGAAGTTGCACATAGTCTGTTTTACAGCATCTTTAGTAAATCATAACTCTGATGTAATTATCCAACAGTTACTCAGTGCTCAAGAAACCTTTTTACAAAATACTTTTTTGCTTTTACTTGAGTAATAGAGTAGCGCTACTCTGGATAACAATTTTAGGGTACTCTACCCACCTCTACCCCAAACTTTGTTTTTTCTGCTTTTGCTTGTAATAGTAGCTTCATATGGCCTGGTTCTGTTTGGCTGTGAGGCTATCCTGCAAGGAAATATCAGGTGGGCTGCTGCCCTCCAGTTGTAGTTCATAGAACTGGGCCTTTTCAGGACTTCTGCTTCCCTCCAAGACACTGTTTTTTGCTTAGCTTTTAGTATAGCTGCTTGTACTCTCTCTCATCCCTTATGACACCAAAACTGGCTTAGAGCTTATCTGTTAAACCGTTTCTTGCCTAGACAGAGCCATCTATGGAGTTAGTTTACCATAACGATCATACAGGAAGAGCAAATCCTGCTACGTTAATGACGCGATGCAATCAGCTAGGTTTCCTTATATAGAAAATGTTTAACTATTCTGACTGGATGATCTGATTGGATTGTCTCTAAAGTGCCATGAGATGACGTGCTGTGAAAAATCAAAATCTTAATGGATCCATTCAGGATATTCTGCCATGTAGTGATATTCAGAATACAACTATGTTGAAACAAATGACTGCTTTGTGAAAATAAATTCACCCTTAATATTATATGTAAAAACTTGTGTGCTGACTTTAACATGAAAGAAATAATTGAAAAATAGACTTTCATAAAATAGTTTTTAATGGTGAAAGTTAAGCATTACAAAGCAAGAAGCAGAGATCACCATTCAGTTGTTCAAAGATTAAATCCCTGATGAAACAACAATGTATTCTATGGCTTATAAGAGCATGCTTTGTGAGGAGAAATAAGGATTTTTAAGCTTCACATAATCGCCGCAGTAAAAACAGGATTGTTTTTTTTCTTCTGATGCTAAATAGTGACATTCAGGAAAATATATATAATCTTCTGCAATCAATTGAACAAAACAGTACATGTCAGTAAGTAAAGCCTTTACATTGTTTTTATTATAAATAGAAACACCGATTGCATAAAAAAGGTGTTCCCAGCACTGAAGTGGTAGAAGAACTCCTAATAAATATTTTTCCAGTCAACATGCAATTCCGGTGTGCTTCAAGGCAATTTATTTTATGAATCATTCCAAGTGAAAATGCTTATCATGGTTATAATGCCTCAGGTAATTGGACATTTATAAGAATTTAGTACCATATGTTATCAGGTTTTGATGAATTCTGACAACAGGATCTCAAATTTGGCAGGCCTTAAGTGAGGTTTTCAGTGAACTGCACACATAAGCCAAAAAAAAAACTCATGATCAAGACAATCAGGATTCATCTCTGCATTCTGGGGTTATGCTCAGCTTGGAATATTCGTGATCAGATTCTGCTGTGTCCGAATACTTGCACTTTGCTGTCATCCATTTAAAGCACTTGGTGTGAGTGAAGACTGGGTGTCCCTGACTGCACGTAGAGTTCAAACACAGTTGTGTAGGTTTACACTTCCTTAAAAGGGAGGTATGCAATTTATGATTCTTAAAATCTTCAAAAGTAAAGAAAATCATGACAACGAAATTATACAATAAACAGCAATTGGAGAAATATATTCTTAAGATACAGTGTTCTTACTAAAAGAAATAAATGTCCATCCATATGCATAGGGAAGTTCAATCTTTTTAACTGCAGGTGCAGAAACAGGAAGTTGACACACAAACACAAAAGCTAATAAAAAGCTAATAATACAAATCTAAGTATTTAAATTTTCATAAACATCAGCACATATTTACACAAAGTTGCATCTAACTGAATGCAGGTCATCCAAACTTAACATGTAATGCACAAACCCCAGCATTCCACTGTTATGTAGTGGAGACTAGGGACAGTTGCAATAAGGGATGGCTGCAACCGTCCCCAAGCTGAAAAGCTAATCGAGTTCCAGGGAGGCATGGCTGAGGTGCTTGATATGCAAGACCTGGGTGTGAAAAGATTGCACAGCTGGAGGTGATTTTTACATGTCACAACTGTGAACCTGACTCATGGGAAACTGTGTTTTTAGATTATCATTTAGAATCCCAAAAATATATTTATTTTAAGAAAGGTTTAGTAACTATTTAGTATGTTTGTGCTCCTAAAATACTGTTTTTAAAAACTTTTTTTCTTCTAATTTTCTCACTGTGTTTTTGGGATGATGATCTTAATAAATTGTTTTTTTTGTGTTGGACGTTTAATAAAAGTTAGTTTAAAAATATAAACTAACTTTTAGAGCTCAATGTTGCTGTTTATTTATTTAGGCTTTATGAAATATATATATATATATATATATATATTTTTTTTCAGTATATTCTTATTGAGACCAAACATTTAATTTGTGAAATAACCTATTTTTAACATGATACAAGAGTCCAATAGAGGTTTTGCAATCACCCTGGGATAAAGACAGTTACAGCAGTTGAACTTTTTTTCTTATTGACTATTGTGAAAAATCAGTCTTAAGTTTAATAAAAATGGTTTATGCAGGCACAATCTTCTATGTGTAGTTGAAAGGTAAGAAAATAGTGTTGCAACTGTCCCCAGTCTCCCTAAATAAAATAGCAAACAACTTAAGATTTGACTCTTTCGAATGACATCTGAGGCTACATTTTGGTTTTGTAAACAGTAACAGTCAAAAAAGTTCCTCCCAGACGAACAGGACTATAGAAAGATACAGTATATTACAGCGCATTGCAAAAGTGTTCACACCCCTTTAAACGTTTGTTACATTTCCCATTATAACCAGAGACTTCAATACAATTTCTTAAGATATAAAATTATAGACATCACAAAGTAATACTGCAGGGCATTGTGAAAACACATTACGGTACTTTAAAGAAAAGAAAAAAAAATGTCTATCTAATCTCCTTTAGACCAATACACTACAATAACATTCAGGGCAGGAAATAATTAGTTGAATATTTGGGGCTAAAAGCAAAATACTCTGGGGGAAAACTAAAGCTGCTCATCACACTCATGGCTGTCATTTAATAAAATATGCATCTAAAATCCTTTACCCAGGGGGGTTAAATATGTGTCAATCTCAAGTTGAAAATATATTTTCTTCCCCTGACACATATATGCTCCTTTGTGTTGGTCCATCACAAATCTCACTGAAAACCCGTTTGTGCTTGGAACATGGCAAAATGCGAAAAAATACTTTTGCAAGGCACTGTATGCAAGCAGAAGTAAACAGTAGATTTATCCTGGCCTGTGTATTAGTAAGGAAAAGACATTTACTCTGCGTTTTGAGTATGTGATCTAAGAATCATATTCTCCTGCTTATAAAGTGGCCTGTAAACACTTCTTTCACCGGTATTCTAAGCTGCTTCATACACCCAGTAGCAATCCGTACAATAAATAAGTAAATAAATATGCTTGTTAGATAAAGAATACATTCAAGTATATCAGTTCCTATATACCAAAAAACCAGTTTGTGTTAAGCGTAAATTGTGCAGCATAAAGAAAGTCATCACATGCACTTCTACACATGATCACTGTTAACTGCATCAAACTTGGCTCCATAATGTTTTTGACTCAGCTGATAAAACAACAGCTCTGGGTCGGACATGACAGCATCTCTGAGGTTGTGGTGCTCTCATAGTGCAGTGAGGGTGCGGAACAGCTGCGTGAGACAGAAGACTGAGGCGGTAAGTGCTGTGCACTGTTTTGCCAACAGCTTGGTGCTCAGGTCCTGGCAACTACGTTTGCTGCTGGCTCGCTCTGCCGCCAAGCAGAAGTCCCTGAATGAGCGGGCAACATCAGCCAGCCCTGCCCATGCCTCTGCATTCCTTCGATCGCACCTATCGCAACCAGAGAACCAGAGGCACACGCTGGCAAGCTCTACCAATGTCTGGAAACTGTCAGCCAGGAACTTGAGCATTTCGTCTGGGCTCTGGCCAGTGCCTGCCACTTTCTGGCAACCAGACATCAGGCGTCTGGCCTCCAACTGCAGTACCCTCTTGTTCTCTGTGAAATGTGCAGGGCATGTGTCCCTTGGGTGGCGACCCCCCAGCCCTTCCACAGATCGGTCAGAGCTGTTGCTACCTTCCAAAATTGTCAGGAGTTTATCTACATCTCTGCGAAGAACTTGGAAACCTTCAGGGGGTTCTGGATAGTGCTGCTGACCCAGATGACGGAGAGTGTCCTTGTGCGCTTGAGACAAATATGAGTTGGAGGATTCTGAGGGGGGTGAGAGAAGAGGGCTGAGTTCAGAGGTAGAAGTGGATAAAAGGATGGGGTTAGGATATGATGGGGACAGGGTGGAGGAGGTGGAGATGAAGGAGGGAGCAGTTGGAGATGTAATGAGATGAAGACCTCCCCTGGAGGTCTGAGAAATGCTGCTGTTTTGAGAGCGACAGGAGAACTCATAGACTGTAAGCTCATCATCAAAGCTCTCTTCCCCACTGAAGCAGTTTGTATATGATGCTGGACAGCCACAGGCGTCCAGGGGAACCTGAACACCCTCTGCTACAGACTCACACCCTGATGCAAACAAAGAGCTGCAACCAAATTCAGCCTTTAGGGGTGTAGCAGAAACCAGGTCAGATGAAGGACTTTTCTGAGACAGATCCTCACAGATGGTGAACACTTTACAACTAGTAGAAGGAACTTTTGATGGGTCTGAAATTTGCTCTAAAGGTCTGCAAAGACCCATCAAAGGTCTGTCATTACTTGTCCTTCTGACTTTTTGGGACTGACCATAAAAAGCAAGTTGTGGACCATTCAGATTCTGGGTTGTCACCACAATCGGAGACTGGCTGCTGTCTTTATACCCTGGAATGTCTTCAGGTAGATTGTTGACCCTTATATTTAACTCTGGGGCATCTTTAATGGGTCCTGGCATATGTGCATTCAACCCAGAGCTATCTCTTTGAAAAAAATGTATGATGGATGTAGGAGGCTCTGTCACCGGTCCTGGTGTATTGTCATTAGGTCCGGCATATAGGGTTTGATGATGCTGCTTGGGCTCCGTCTGCACAGGCAGCTCAAAACTGACTTCTTTTTTCTCAGGTGTCAAGGGAGATCTCTGTGCTGAGGCTGTTTCCAAAAAAAACTCCCCATCCAATTCAGATCCAGTCAAAGTTGCATCGGAATCATCTGATTCGGCTGAATCAGGTGCCAAGCCCATCTCCAAGTCAAATGTTTGTGTGATATCATGGAAGCCGTCGAGGGGATATGCCTCATTCCTGCAAGCTTCCTTTGCTGGACTCTGTGCAGAACTCTCAACTCCTGCTTGAGTCAGACTTTCTTGGGAACGTGACAAATAAAGAGGCAAGTTTTGAATCTTCCCCCTTAGTGTTGAGGCTGATAAACGGCCCATGATACTTGGTGAATAAGTCTGGAAGAGAAAACGAGCTGGAGGTGTTAAGTCTTTGGATAGATCGCTCAGAGTGGCAGCTTTTGGGATCACAATGCTGGGACTTCCTGAACTGTCTGCAGTGGCGCCACCGACCAAGGAGGAATCACTTTTTGGTTTTGATATGCCCATGTTTTTCAGCTCGGTTCCTGAGTTAAGAGAAGATATGATGTTGGTTGTAGCTTCAAGTTTAGCTCTAATAGACTTTATAGCTAGAATGTGATCTGCATTAAGTCCCCTAATTTGCTCTTCACAATTTAAATGAAGCTGTGCATCAATGTGTAATTTGTCTGTAGTTCCCTGCGTTAAGCTACTATTTGCACTTACAGTCCTGTCGTATTGATGCTCGTCTGAAGTGCAATTTGGTGAAAAACTAGTGTGTGCATCATCTTCATCCTCAAAAACATTGTCTGAATTAGAGCTTTCTGTAGATTCCTGAATACCAATGAGTTCCTCATCATTTATGCTCACCAAGGTCTGTTTTATGGACTGTGCAGTGTCACTGTGGCAACTAATTTCTTCTTTTAAATTTAAAGCAGATAGTTTGATTGAGGTTTCAATGGTTTTGTGGAGTTCTGCTTCTTTGACCAGAGTCTCACAATCCAGTTTGAGTCCAGTGGGAGTTTGAGGGAGAAGCCGTGATGGTGGGGGAGGTGGTGGCGATGTAATAAACGTAGGGAAATGCTTATCCACATGTGTGTTTATCTGGGTAGTGACCACGTTTTTATTTACTTCTGTTAAACTATTAGGAATTAAGGTAGCGTCCTGTGATATTTCAGCGCCCACAAGGGGTCTCTTTAAACTGGATGATAACTGAAACATTTTCTCTTTCTTCACGTCATCTTTTTCTTCCTCCTCAATTATATCAGGTAAAAACATATGAGTAGTGAATGGTCCATTTCCTGTCAAACAAGCTGGCTTCTCCTCCTTCGATTCCCCCTTCCTTCCACTCATCTCCTCCTGATCTTCCCCTTCCTCCTTCCCATCTCCTCTCCGATCTGCACTCTCCTTTCCGTCTGGATCGACCCGACAGCGGACAACAGTGATGGTAGGAGGCACCACCTTCACAAGATCAGTGACTGATTTGGATTCCATCGCATCTGGTTCCATCTCCATTTCCTGTTTCCTTGTTCTGGAAGGAGGCTTTAAATTTCTGGTCTGTTCAGAAGCAGAAAGAAAGCCCGGTCCATGTGAGTGGAGCTTTGATAGGATGGGTTTGGACTCGAGCTGAGCTGGCTCTCCTTCAGCATGCGTGAGAGAGGAGACGGTAAGGCTTGGATTTTGGGTTTGCTCTGAGGGTTCTGGATCTGAAGTCAGTATTGTATTATCACTTGAATCAGTCAATATGTTTTTCTGAAGCCTACAAGAGTTTAAATTGGATTCTGAATCCAGATCAGACTCTGGATATGTCACTTGAGAGGTATAATCAGTCTCCATGAAAGAGCGTCGCTTTCTGGACCTTTTCCGGAGGAGGAACATTGTTTCTTTGCTCCCTCTTTCCTCTTCTTCTTTCTGCTTGTCCATTTCTGCCCCTTTATCTTTATTTATGTCCATCACAGAGACTCTGATATCACTCAGACTGACACAGCTGTTGGAGTCAAGCTTCTTATTCATCTGAATTCCTGAAAGAAAGAAAAGAACAAAATTGGCCAGGGTGACAAAAGGCATTTTGTATCAGTGTGAATATTTATGAATAACACTGAAAATTTCAGGATTTTCTACTTTCATTTATGGTCTGTTAAGCCCATGTTTTTTGTTAAAATTATAATAATTATTATTATTATAGTTATTGTACTTTTCCAAGGAACCTTAAAAGTAGGTGGGTGAGTGACATTTGCCACTTGATACTGAGATAGAGAAATGAAACAGATATATTTATAAACTCCTAATTTTGCTAAGGCTGCATCCAGATGAATGCACATACTCTACACAATAGTCAAACTCTCGCTATTGTAAGAAATACATTTTTTATTTTTATTTTTTTTACTAATTTCGGTTTCTCCTGAAAATGATCAAATGTGAATTTAAAGACAAATTATGAAGGACTGTATTTGTAATATATGAGGTCATAAGTCCTTTAGAGTAATCTGGACTCCTTTAACACCTCAGAATAGCTCAAGACTGATCCCAGCCATTCAACAGCTTTTCTATGAAGTGCAAAATCTACGATAAGCCATAACCAAACATTGACTGCAAACAGAGCTTACAGTACAGAACACAGAAATGTTTTATTAATCAGGCTGACAGTTTTGTGAAAAAATGTCACTTTTTTAATGGTTTTATACATTACTCTGGTCTTCTAAAAAAATACATTCTGGGTTTCAGGCTCTACCATATGAAAAATCTTTGCAATGGCAGTGTTATGGATACATTTTGCAATTAGAATATCTGTCACTATCACCACACTTTCTCTTCACTTCAATTCTACTTCAAACTTCAACGAAGTGAAAATCGCTGCTGCAAATTCTGAGCCAGCGGGCACTCATCATGGACTCATGATTCTTGAATTATATTAGCCAATCAATCACACACCGATTTTGAAATTAGGATTATAATAACACTAAATTATTCAGCCCTACTCCAAACTGGATTAATCAACATATAGAAAAAAAAAAAAATATTTAAATGTATAACTGGATCTATGCTAATCATAATTCTGATGGTGTTATAATTCAGAGAGATGCACTGATGGGTGATGTAAAATCATTTTATTAATAATTTAATTAAAGTATTCTATCAGGGGTTTTTAATGATAGTTTGTAGTGGAACAATCTACCCATATAACTGTTTTTTTGGCATTCTTTAATCATACTTCTTTGTAGCTATGTTTTTTTTAAAGTTTGCATTTATTTACAACACATATGCTTATTTAATAAAAAAAATTTGCTTTGGAATTCATTACTTGATTCCTTTGGTGTATTAAAAGTCACAGCCACTAGATGGCAGCAAAGACATAACTTTGTTTTTATCAGCATGGATGTGTGCCTGAAGTTAAGTCACCTCTTGGGACGGCCCCTGACGTTGGATCTTCAGGTGAGGTGAAGCGATCTCTTGCATCAAAGAACTCATCATCAGAGCTGCTGTCCCCAAATCCAGGTGGCGGCTGGAGGATGGGAACTGGCTCAGGGTCTGCAGTCTTCACCTCAGTCTTATGCGACCCTCCACTGTTAGGATGCTGAGGGCCTGGAAGGTTGTGAGCGCTGTCAGGAGTGATGTTGGAGCAGAGATTGTAGTAGCAGCGAGCATCGCTTTGGTCAAAGTTAAAAAAAAAGTCTTTGTGGGAAGATGGGGATGACGGAGAAGTAGAAAGAGGATGCCCCTGAACACCTCTTCTGTCATCCGTTCTTAGAGTCCCACTTATACCGCACTGTAACTTAGCCTTTCGCTGCAGATCATCTTCTTCAGCATCATCATCCTCGCTAGCCTCAGGAGGGCTCGGCAGGAGGTCTACAAGGCGGGAGAGCTCAGCAAAGCACAGGGAGCTATCCGCTGAGCAGAGTTCACTTGAATGTTTTTGAACTTTGGGGCTCTGAGATAGGGTGGAGATAAGCTTAGGATCAGCACCATCACCTGATCTGCTGCTGCCTTCTCCTTCTTCTGGCTCCCTCCCACAGTTAACCACAGTTAGGTGAATAAGGGGGTGAGAGTGAAGTGGCGGAGGAGCAAGGAGGTGAGGCTGAATGCGGCCGTCAGAGTGGAAGTGAAGCTGAATAGGGGAGTGGGTACAAACATGAGCCTGTGACCGAGCATGAGTCTGCACAGAGGAGGAGGAACAGGAAATTAAATCATCCTCCTCCAGGGCATCGAGAGAGTCACTGGAGGGACTGCTGAGGACACGGGAGTCAGTATGGCATGAATCTGATGCCTCTGACACAGTCGGCTGCTCTTCTTCCCCAGTCCCAGGGTTTATTTTCTGTCCCTCTGAACTGTCTGTTATTTGGATCTGTATTTTTGAATCATGTCTCTGTACTTCCACCATGTCTTGTTTTTCTCTCCCTCCATTGTTTTCTAGTGAAGATGTTTCCTTTGCAGTATCAGGAGAATTCTCTTGTTTAAGTTTTTTGCTCTCCACAGGCATCTCTCCCTTAGATTCGTTGTCTTTGCTTCTCATCAGGTCCCTGTCCTTCCTTTTCCTTCCGTCAGGGTCTGACGAGGATCTAACACGAGGAGAGGTTTGGTCATCTTGAGATGCCAGGCTGTACAATGGCTCCATATCCAAGTCAGAAGAGTCCTCCGAGTCACTTCCACATCGTGACACGTAACCTGTAAGCCCATATCAAAGCAACGGTCAGTTGAACAATACAACCCAATTTTTTGACATTCAAAGCAGCATTATGACAGAAAACAGAACTTGCAGACCTACAGCTTTCTCAGATTACTATTTCAATTCAATTTAGTTTATTTATAGAATGCTACTTTACAATACATGTCACCTTGAGGTCCTACAGTTACAATTACAGCAACCTCAGTATATTTTATATTGATTTTATACACTACAAAAATCTGAAAAGTCGTTGTCTTAACCTCGTTGGTGTTAATCTCCTTCACTATAATATGCCTCATTATGCAAATTAAACACTGGACAGTAGAATCCAACTATGGATAATTTAATATATCAGTATTCATATATCAGTTTTGTACCCAATAAAAACTTTGAAGTTTGAGACTTATTTAAAAAAGATATAACTTCAATATTTGTCTTTTCCTGCGTTACAACACACAATATAATACAATAAGTAAAGGAAACAACCTACAGTACATGTTTGGTCATTTTCTTCCAAACGGTAGTAATTTTTTTTTCCAACTTGAGGATAAATACAAATATAAAGACTGATCTTTATTTTCCAGAATCCTTTCTAAGCCATCAAAATAGATCATTTTTTTAAAATCTACCATATAGAAAATGTAAGAGGAATTTTATTGCTTTAACAAGTCTTAAAAGTTCACTTTAAAATACCTACATGCTACAAAGTGATAATGTACCTTCTTCTGCAGAAACTCTGTGTTTCTTGTCATCCATCCAAGGGAAGACATTGAGGTTGGGGTCAATAAACACGCGGCAGTACCCTGCTATGAGGCAGGACATATCCTTTGCTGCACTTGCTTCCAACAGTAATGTGATGGGCTATGCACGAGGAAAACAAAAGGTTTGGACGAGGGGGTCATGGAAGATTCTTCATACAGTCAGAACAGAAATAATCAAAATGACCTTTAATGGTTAGTTTAATTTTTTGAGGAAATTAAGTTCTGTTTATCTGTAATTGGTAATAGATTGCGTACCTGTAGCCAAAACATGTCATAACAGTGAGCTTTTGGGAGAGTAAATGAATCATCTATTGATGCTTACAAGATAAACAGACATTGGCTAATTTAATCAGGCTGGACCTAGGAGAACTGGAAATCATAGACAGTGACACAAAATAATGAGTTTACATCATGTTGGAGCTAGTAAGAGAACTGATGAGCCACATCTGATCTAGCGGATCTGAAAGCATCAAAGTTCACAGGACTCTAAATCTTCATATTACAGATAAGCGTACCATTATTGATAACATTATAGAACATTAGTCTATACCAAATAAACTAACCCTTTATGCTGATAGAATCTTAGATTTTTCATTTAGGCAAATTACTTGAAAACTGAGAGCTTTTAAATCCCTGAGTTGGGTTCCAGTCTGTTAGGTCTACAGACTAGTGGTCTCTTACCAATCGGTTCTGCTGGATGTGGAAGCGGAGCGTACATGCTTCTCACGGTCACCCTATTCCTCTGGTAGTGGTTGGACTCTGATCACATCAGGATTTCCTCATCACAGTATAATACTGTACTTAGCTTTATATAGAACAATAAACCAAAATGTAAATCCCTTTATTGTCCCAAAATGGGGAAATTCACTCTCTGCATTTGACCCATCCCCTTTGGGAGCAGTGGGCTGCCATTGTGTGGTGCCCGGGGAGCAGTGGTACTAGTATCTTATGTGCCTGCTCTTACCTAATCCACATACTTTTTTTTTTTCTTTGGATCCATCATGAATAGGTGAGTTCTAATCTTTGGTTTTTCCTTTATTTTTTTAATTCAATGTTCACATTCTTTATGGTCCAGAAAATGCAATCGTCTTTTACAGTGGTGTCAAAAGTACACACATTGTTACTTATGTCGAGGTATGGATACTGCAGTTTAAAAACACTCTGGTAAAAGCTGAGGTATCAACTTGATTCTTTACTCAAGTAAAAGTGAAAAAGTATGTGCTCTAAAAACTACTTAAAGTATAAAAGTATAAAGTAACCTTTAAAAAAATGTAAAAATTTCTGTTTTTGTTTCAGACTACTTCACTTCCCCTTTTCTCTCCTTCTGCAGCCTTCTTTGCCAGTTCATCTTTGTCACTTTTGTTTAAGCGTTCCTGCCTTTGTTCTGCCTTGCTTAGGAGCTAAGCTATTTGCTCTACTTGTTTTTTGACAAGCCTTTGTTTTTTGGGGATTTTTTTGTCAGTTGCTCCAACTCGTTGTGCTGAAGTGGATTAAATTATTTTTTGACTTCACTTCCCTGAGTTGAGTTCTACATTTGAGTCTTCTTTGGTTGCCTCTGACAATGGCACATTCAGTGGAACCATCCTGATCGACTACTATTGCTGTGATCAGCTTCAACGGCCTGGCGAAGGCCCACCCATATCATGTACATGCCGCCTCCAAACCCAGTGGAAACAAGGAGATAGGAAGCATTTCTCCTGACTTCCTCCACCTCACTTGATAAATTGCCTCATGAATCTGTTCCTAATTCTCTCATAATTTGAACTGGTGACCTTACTGTTACTACTTTGTTTGTTGGTAGCCTCTATCATATCCACTGAGGTCTGACCAAGGTGTTCTGAATGTAATGCCGCCAGTATAAGGCTGTGCTCTCAGCACCCATTTTCTCGTTTTCAGGCTACTCTCTGTCTTAGCTACAGAAACAGAAATAAAGCTACAGGTCTTAAAACAACGGAAAGGGAAAACTTGTCAAAATAGTAATAATAATAATAATACGTTGGATTTGTAATGCACTTTATAATTATACAAATCCCTAAGTGCTGCATAGTAAATCAGTAAGTGCTAAATTAAAAACGCATGGAGAGCATGAAAAAAAGCTAGGATAAACTAAACAAAGACAACAGGTAAAAGGGCAAAAGTTCAATAAAAGCTCTCCTAAAAAGGTGGGTTTTAAGGCCATGTCAAAATGATGAGATAATCCCTTTATGAATGAACATCAGGTACAAGTTAGTGTGCTTAATGCTCTAGGATCTTACCTTTATGTCCTGTAGGTATATTTTGACGAGGCTGACTTTGTCTGATTCGGGCAGCAGCTCGACGCGAGTGATGCTGTTAAACTCTGTTAGAGTCGTCATGATACTCAGCTTGTGGTTGACCACCTGACTCACCCCATAGCGCGCTCCAACAAGGAGGCTCACCATCGATTCCCTATCCTGAAGCTAACGGGAGAAACCAAAACCCAAGGGAGAGAGAAAGAAAGAGCAAATAGATGTTTTTTTTCCCCCCCAGATAAATAAATAAAAAAGTTGTTGGACAATGTCAGCAATTACTTAAAAGCAAAAACACCACTTGAAAGCAAAAAGAGTACCATCAAAGTAGCACCGAACGACTTCCCCCCGAAGGATTTGAGATCACTCAGCTCCTCCAGATAGTTGATCCTTGCTTGTTCTACTGACAGGGCCTTTTGCCTGGGATCCTGATGGGATTGGGTTTTCTTCAGGTGGAAGCTGATGGCCTTCCTCAGATCTTTTTCTCGCATGTTCCTCAGTAATGTCGATGACACAAAATTTTCGATCCCCCAAGTCTTCCTGCATAAAAAAAAGAAAAAAACTGCTAAAAGGTCTGTTTTTTTATTAGCCAGTAACTGTAAGAAGTAAACATCCAAAATGCTTAAAAATAATTTGAAATAAGAAGTATCTTTGTTTCCTAGAACAGTTTTTTTCATGTCAGCCATAAATGAAACCTTGTGAAACCAATGGCTGTATCAATCCTGTCATTCTGTGAAGGCCTCAAAGGTTTTTTGAAGAACATTGTTTCCAAATTGTACCAAACAGCACCATGAAGACTTAAGAACAGGTTAGATTGTAGCCACAGCTGACCTGGGGCATACTGACAGAAATGAAGCTGATGTACACGCTGTCAATGCTCAATGTGGGTGAAATATCTCCTACCTCCTGTGGCCTTCAAACAATTTACTGTACAGGGAATCATTCAATTAATTATCTGGAAATAAAACGGGCACAAATACAAGTCTCCCAAGATTTGGCCAACTTCCTAAAGTAAGAACCTGAGCAGGGAACAGTGTTATGGCAACTCTGGAGGAGCTGTAAAGATACATTGCTCAAGGAGGAAAATCCATCAATGAACAAGCTATCAGTCACAGTTGTATTGACCTTGTCTTCATAGATAACTAGAGCATCGAGGAAAGAAAATTGTTTGCAGTTTGCCAAAATCTTTGCAAGCGAAACTGCAGTTGGGATCAAAATAAACCTTTTGGTCCAAAACAAAAACCCACATTGCACATTACCCTGAGCAGATCTGGAAAAAAATACAAAACCTGTTGAGGCCCCACAAGGATTGAGATATGAAGAGGTTCACCCTCAGACAGAACACAAACCCTAGGCAAACATCTAAAACCTGTAAAAAAAAAAACATTTGGTGTTGGTTTATCATGAAAAAATATTAAAGTTTGTGGACTGTGATAAAGAGCGCAAAGACAATTAATATTTTTAATGTTTTACAGCTTTTAACCCAAATTGTAAATCAATTTAGCTGTAATTAATGTTGCTTCAGAGCTGCAGTTTCACAGCAAAGCTTGTGAAATTATCTGCCAAACTGAAAAAATATCCACAATCTTCAATTTACTTAAAAGGATTTGTGCTTTCTAGAGACTTCAAAAGAATAAGCAGTAAGCCAAGTCATAGTAGTTAAACCTTCCTATTAATCCCAACATTTTACTTAGTCTTACATTTTACTTTGTCTGGATTTCCATTTCACATTTCCAGTATTATTAAACTACTAAAATACTGCAAACCAACTTCTGTCATACCCTAACACGGAGGTCTTCAACAAGGGGTCTGCAACCCCTAGGGGGTCCACGGAGGTACAGCATGGGGGTCACGAAAGTTTTGGTTGATTAGACTTTTTTTATATTCCCCTCTTCATTTTTTTTCCACTAATTGAAATGTCTTACACATTAACATGAATTCAACACACTGTAGTGAACAGATAAATGGAGGCAGAAGTTGTCTTTCAGTTATCAATGCACACATTCAGCAACACGCAGGACCTCTTTCAAGCTGGGCACCGTTTCATTCACAACACCTGTCCCATCAACCAGCAATCAGTATCAGAAATACTTTAATAATCCCAGGGAGAAATGACTTTCGTTACATGACTTCATCTGTAATGGAGTGACTATAGGACCAGTTTGATATAACACAATTTCATACAATATATTTAATTAGGGGGTCCCCGCGCCATCTTGCCATCAGTTTGAGGGTCCTTGGCCTGGGAAACATTGAAGACCCCTGCCCTAACATATCAAATGTTCCTCACCCATTTGGCTTACACCTTTTAATCGATCTCCTAATTGATGCTTGTACAAGGACATACTCCTGTGCTAAAACCTGAATAATGGTTCTGTGCGGATAAAAGCCTCTGCTAAATGAGTAAATGTATTTTAATATGCCCTTAAGCATCAGTAAAAATTATTTTTATAGGGGGATTATTGATTTTATTCTTCTTGGTAGATCAGTTTATTTATAAACATAAATACATAGAACTTCTAGTGAAGCATGTCTGTATAATTGTGGAAAGGAACCAATAGCATCATATAAATAGACTATTGTTACTACATATTTATAATACATTGATCTTTCCCGATATGTTTATGAGCATTTGCTTTAGTGTGATAATCGGCAAGAAGACTTTTTTTTATAACTTTCTTACGTGATCATCTTCAGGTTGGCTTTGGGGGACTGTCCACTGCTCACCAGCCTCTCCTGAATATGCAGAGCGGCGAGCCTCAATGCTGCATTACACCTCATCTCAACTGCATACCGCTCCTGCAGAACGTCGTTTACTCCCTTAAACAGACACACACAAAAAGAAAACCCATAAATATACCTGATGACAACTTTAAAAAAAGTTAAAGCCAATGTCGTAGCTATATGTTTTTGAGTATTTACTGATAAATGGGGCATCTATTGAATCTGTTTAAACATCCTCTGTTAATTGCCTAGTAATCCCAACAGAATCCCAGATATTTTTTTTTGTGTACTTAAATCTATTCTACAATGTTATGTATTTTGAAATAAAAAACAGGGAATTATAGTGGCATTGTGAAAATTACTTAAAACTACTTCAATTACTTCAAAAAGTAGCAATTAGGGTGCAACTAATGGCTATTTAGCAAATCAATTCATCTGTCAAATATATTTAAATAATTGGCTAATAATTGTATAGCCAGTGTTCCTTAAAGAAGATTTTTTACGAAATTAGACTAGGTGAACTTTTTTTTTAGACTAGGTGAACTTTTTTTTTTTTTGAACACTTTTCCACTTGAGGAGTTCTGGATAGAGCCCACTGAAGGATGACATTTTTTTTTTTTATCTGCAATGCAAAATGTTTACATATCTTCCGATAATTATTGCTCTTAGTGGGTTGCTCTGGAAGCTAAAGAGATATTTTAGCATCTCTAAACTACAGTACACTTAACGATTAATTAATTACTAAATTAGTTGAAGATTATTTCAATAATTGATTAATAACGATTAATCCGATGAATCGTTTTAACCCTAGTAGCAATACAGCATGGTGAAATTGTCATAGCTGTGTCATTTCTCTGTATTAGATCATATTAAGGCCTGAAAACACATTTTACCAATAGATGCATTGAAAATTTAGCCCATATGAGGGTGTGGCTCTTAGAGCTTATTGAAAAAGCTCATTGAAAAAGCATGGGGCGGGCCAGACGGCACACAATTCTCTGACTGAGTTCGCATAGCTCTGACCAAAGTAAAGCCCTGATCTATTTTGGTCGGACCCACGCAGCAATTTGGTGGTGATGTCATGTGTCCAACGGGAAAAGAGATACTGTGGCAAAGTTAAAAATCTGCTTTGGGGAAAATAAGAAGGTACATTTGTGAATTGCCAGGTAAACCAATTAGCATGTCCAGCTTTGCCCCCGAAAAGGTAAAAACTACTTGGCATAATATATAGTTTCAAATTCAGATTCAAATACGTGTTTTATAGAGCCAAAGTCTTCTCTGTGGTTGATAGTCAAAAAATAAATAAATAAAAAAATTAGGGATGCACGATATTGGGATTTTGGGCGATATCCGATATGCCGATATTTTAAAACTCATGTAGCCGATAACCGATATCGATACCGATGTTAAAGCTGGACAAAAATAAGTAGTCATTGAAAATAGCAGTTTTGTTATCCGTTTCTGACACTTTGAAAAATAATATACTCAAATATATTTTCATATGCTGATATCAAATTGATTTTTAAAAACGCGGTATCGATCTATTTTACTTTCAAAATCTCGTGAAATTTCATCGTTCTGTTACAAACTCTCATGATATTTGGAAATTCTTGTGAGATTTTGTTAGTAAAATAGATCGATAAGCGTCAATATATCAACATAGAAAAATATGGCAAAATTTCGTGAATTTTCGGGGGATTTCGTAGCATAACGATGACATATAGCAATATTTCATTAGTAAAAGAGATTGATATGGTGTTTTTAAATGGCAATATATCAGCATATGAAGATATTGTGATATTTTAATGTATCAATATTTTTTCCCTCGTCTTTAGAAGTTTTTAAGTCTGTAAAAAAGAAGTTTTTGAGGAAGAAGAAGAAGTAGTATTTATTTTTTTTTTTTTAGACTTTAGAAACTCAGAAGCTGATCAAATATCGGGTTAAATATCGGTGGGGTGGCCGATGTCCGATATTCAGTTTTAGGGCTGATACAAGCCGATACCGATAGGGGGCCGATTATATCGTGCATCCCTAAAAAAATCATTATCATTGAATATGTTATTTTCCCAGGAGCTTTACCTGTAGGTAAAGATACTCGAAAGCAGCGGGGTCTTCCTGGAGCAGTGCCTTGAAGTCTTTGGGCAGAAAACAAACACGGAACAGACACCTGTAGTTATGAACTTCCTTCTTCTGGACCACCTGAAAACGCACCATATCAAACATTTATATTTGCAAAAATAGATGAAATCTTAAATGTGTTCCCAACTTGTTGTAATACCTGATGTATCCTCTCTTCATCATGTAGCAGCAAAAGCCTACTGCTGTTGTGCTGCTGTTCAAGCACCAGGGAGAAGTGCTCAATACGGTTCAGGGACAGTTTTTCCTTTAGCGTCATCACAATGTCCTGATGTGAAAAAAAAGGTTTCATTTACAGACTTTTTTTTTTTACATTTCAGAACATATTCATAAAAAAAAAAATCTTAATTAACCAGAATTTTTATAACTGTGTCATCTCATGAAGCTACTCATAATAAACTTCAAAATACCTTGACGGTTGTGCTAATCTCAAACTTGAAAGCCTTGGTCTGTCCATTCTCTAGATACACCTTTAAAACGTTAGGCAGGAAGAGCAGAGAATTCCCCTGTAAAGCAACAATAAGATCAGGATCAGAGAATACAGGTTAGTACAATCCCTTAAACAGTGTACAACCCTTGAACCATTTCAAACTTTGTCACACTGCAACTACAAAAGGAGGAAAAGTTATCCATGGCTTTTAATCAGGTACTTTGTATATATACTACTAATATTTGTGGTGATGCAGTTAATCGGACGCAGCTGTAAAAACTCAGGACCCTCCTTTGCCCCCATGATAATTATCTGGTGCTGCAATTGTTTACATACTTCTTAAGAACGTGCTTACGCCATCAGGCTTACACCAGGCTTTGCCCTGGGCTTTCATACAGCCATCTTCTATGAGGCCTGACTAGCTTTTCTGTTGCAACTCAATGAAAAGATCCCCGCAGCATGATGGAACCACCACCATGTTTGCTTTTTGATGATTGCTTTGATGAATGTGGGTAAAAGTGGGACGCTTTTTCAAAATGTAGCTTTTGTGGTAATAGGTGATGCAGGAGATGAGCCCCTGGTATGCTGAATCACCTGGCTTTAAATACTTATTTTTACTTATTATTTAGGTAGCAAACACATGTTATTCTTGTCTTATTTTATTCTTCCTAATCTTATTTAATGATTTCATCTTATTTATACTTAAAACCTTGTTTTTCAGATTCTAATTCATGAATCCCTTTGGCAGAATTCAAATGAGCAATTTTAATCTAGATTAATCTACATTAACTCCAAGATTACAGTGAGATTAATCTAGATTACAGAAAATAAATCGTTGCCAACATGTAGTATTTATACATTTATTGATTGGTTTAATTCTATTCTTTCTATGTATTCATTTAGATATTTATTTATACATTCACTTATTTTTATTTCAAGATTAAGTTTTTCCCGCATTTCTTTCTGTATTTTTACATTTCCTCATATATTTATTTTTCAACATTTCTGTCTAAAAATGTTATTGAGGTGGGTGGTTCTAACGTTTGTCTCCAACCTGATGGTTAATGAAAATATGTATTAGAATAGTCTTCCTCCACTTGCTGTTCAAATTAGGACATTCCTAATGTATTGTGCTGCCAACTCTGGTTTAGAAGAGAACCTCTTGTTCCTGAGCTGGTGAATTACATCCTCATGGGAACACTTGGTAGGGGTGCCTACAGGGGTGGGCAATGATTGGCTAATGGGGGTCCTCACCCCCCTGCCCACCCCTCTAGACCCGTCCTGCTTCTGGAACATGTCTTTCTAGCTGATCACATTATCAATGAAACCTCACACCCCCACCATGGAATGTTCCCCCTGCTTCCCTCAGGGAAGAGGCTTAGCAGCATTCAATGCAGGTCCAGCAGATTCCGAAACATCTTCTTCCCTAATGCTATCAGACAGCTGAACTGCTGAGAAAACTCTAAATCACGTTGCAGACTCAGCATCAGACTAAAAAAACACCAAACTGAAACTGTACATAATCGCACCATATATATTTAACGCTCTACCTTTTATTTTTACATGTCATGACATAATAAAATAGAGTCAAAACATTTTCTCTTCTCCTCTTTCTTTTCTTTGCATTACATTCTCTGGCAATTTTTTCTCTATCCTGCTTGGTCTCTGTAGTGAGTCATCCCTGCTCTCTTATTATTTTGGAAAGCGTTTTTTCGTCCACTGACAATGTAATGCAATAAAACATTAATGGAGGCATATTTTTAAGTTCAAACATAAAGCAGTAGTTAGATTCCTCCCATCTCCTCTCGACATCTCTCTTCTTTTTTCTTTCTAAACACAGAAAATAAGGCTTTAGAGTGGTTCAGATATTGATCCTCATTTTCTCTCTTTCTCTTTACTAATGGACGCTCCAATTTCTGGGTTTTTTCTCATGCAGCTATTTTTACATCTAGCAAAACAAAAGGAAACATATACACACAAAACAAAAAACAATATAAATCAACAGTTAAAGCAATTTGTAAAGAAAAAATGTGTGTATCTGTAAATTATGGGATTGTTGCAAAGTCAAAGACAGAATGCAAGGAACTGTGCACAATAAGGATGAGTACATGTTGCAAGTCTTTGACTTGATGCAATCTGCTGGGTTTCCTTAGATAGAAAACTTTTAAACAATCAGTCTTTACTCACTCTATAAAATGCCTCGACATGACATGTTGTGAATTGGTGCAACGTGTATAAAAAGTGATTTAACTGTGTTAAAAAACAAAACAACGAATATATTTCCTAGGTCTTAAAAGCCGTGATGAGATTTTTATTTAATGCCTTTCTAAAAGCTAAAGAATTTAAAAACACGGTTTATGAACCTTTCTATGGGTCCCATCTGTCTGCATTACAAGCCTTTTCAATATGGAAGAGTTTCATGTTTATAGACAGATTAACATACAGAAAAGAAAAACTGTTGGAGCCACAAACTCTAGTGCTATATTGGGGAGTATATTTAAAGAGGCATGAGAAAATACACATTTTAAGGATAGTTTTATTAGTAGTAGTAAAACCTTGAAGAAAGAAAACCTCCATCAACAACAGATTGGTCTCAGAAACTCAATTGGATCTGCACAATGGAACAAATAAATGCAAGTTTACAACCAATTATTATTATTATTATTATTATTTTTTTTAAAACAGGTGGTAATTTGTATCCTATTTTCTTAATATACAAATAAGGGATGTCAACTGTAACAAGTTTAGTAACATTAAAAGTCAAATTATTGAGCCTGTTGGCAATGAACTGTGAATTAAGTTGGACTCCTCTTATATATTCCACTTCTCCTTAAAAGTTCAATTCTATTTCATCATTGTAACAGACAGTTGTGATATGATGAAAACCTATGATAGAGAATGTTGTTTTTTTTTTATTTCAGAGAAAAAATAAATCAACAAATCAGAAACCAAAGAGACAAATATGCAGATTTTCATAGAAGCTCCTGAGATTAAATGCCCAATGCTTTTTGCCTAATGACATTAGAACCTACCTGAGACTGTCCATTGACTTCAACCTCCTCAGCAAAGTGGACCTTAACGGGGTTGGACCTCAGCTTGGCCCGTTTTTCAGGCGTGATGAATGATGACTTTGGGCCCTGGGATGAAAACACATTAATAAGGCTCAATCTTAAAGAGATTCCTTCAATCGCAGTAATGATTTATTAAAGGGAGACACGAGTTATGAATCACTTGGTAAAAGTGTTTCCATCAGCACAAACTCCTCATGAGACTCACTGAACAGCAGCCATTTATTTACCATTATCTACTAAAATCAATCACAATGCGAACACACTTTCACAGATGCAAAGTGAGATGCATGTACTGTACAGGCAATAAACAATGCACCAGGCATGATCAGCCATGGGATGTTTCTGGATAAATGTGTAGATTTTTACTTGTGGGGGAGTTCCTGTGGGTTTAGCATGCTGCCATCGATAACTCTGATAAAGTGTTGGGAACTAAACTGGGCAAATAACTGTATCAGGTACACCTCAAGCTCAGATGCAGAGTTCCAGATGAATGTTTCTGCTGACTGCAGCATTTCTGATTCCCAGCTGAATAGACAGTGAATGTGTTCAGGCTGCACTGGAAACACGCTATCGTGTTAATTTACTCTAAAGCACTACAAGGAATCAGACTCTCCACAATGTACAACTCATTTCTATTTTAAATTATATTGGGAGGTTAAAATTAATATTTCAAGGAAGAAATTGTCCACAATCCAAAAGACTTTCTAAACTAATGTAATTATTAAAAGATTGGTTATATTTCTGCGCTTGTTTAACATTAGGGATAAAATAATAGAACACAGTTAATGTATTCTTAGGCAAATACATTAACACAGTATTCTACTTTGTATAATATGCATGACTGCTAGGGATGTAAATAAACAATGGACTTATGATTATTTTCGCTTAATGGTTTATTAGATTAACCTCTGCGTAAAAGGTATTACTTTAGGTGTCGTAATTAACTGTGCTACCTCAGTGGTATTTGTAAGAAAAGCGATGCAAGAGTAGAGGTATGGTAGAGCTAAAATATTGTCCAATCCAGAGTACAGTCCAGGATTATTTAATGGCTAGGCAACAGTGATGGAGAATGCACAGAGGTTGTTTTTAACACCTAATGCACTCCTTAACTTATCACCTAAAGGGCAACCTTTTAACAGTGTTGCATCACAGAGCAGCATATTCTCCTGTGCTTGGAAGGTAGGCAAGTGATTACAGAAAAGATAGGGGTATTATGTGAAACGTTTGAAACATAATGTAAATGGCATGCTCACAATAAACACTATGGCTTTTTGGTGATCAGGTACTTTACTGTATAGAGCCAAGTTTCTACATTCATCTGAGAGCAATCATAACCCCCATGTGCTGCTTCCTGCAGCACTTTTTAAAAATGCTGCTTTTTAAAAATTCAGTCAATATTTAACACATTTGGAATTTTAAGGATATTTTAACAAAGGTTTTTAAGAAAATGGCCTCTTATCCATTAATCAGTAGTTGATCGATACAATAAATAAACTTTAGATTAATTAAAATGACAAATACTAGGATAGATAGTCATGTTGGTGAACTAGTGAAGGAAGGAAGGAAGGAAGGAAGGAAGGAAGGAAGGAAGGAAGGAAGGAAGGAAGGAAGGAANGGAAGGAAGGAAGGAAGGAAGGAAGGAAGGAAGGAAGGAAGGAAGGAAGGAAGGAAGGATCTACTCAACCGCAATAGCTTGCTTTAACAAAGATACATTTTACTCTTCAGCTGTTACACAGTCTACATTTCAGAGTTGGTATATAATGCAAATTTAGGAGAAACATTATCTAAATGATTCACAGTGGGTGGTTAACATCATTGTTTCACGAAAAAATGAAGTCATAGATGTTAGCACAATTCTGTCAGTTGGCCTCAACCTGTAAGTATTTTTGTGCATCTCACACCCTGAAGGGAAATCAGGTCAAGCTAAAAAAACAAATGTTTATTTTTGTTTAACATTCAAGATTGTTCTTTCTGCATGGAATTTATATGTTCTCCCAGTGAATGGGTGGGTTCCAGTGTCCAAAAGCATGACATTAGATTGATTGGCTGATAGCTCATAAGAGTCTGTGTCATTTTCTCTTTTGGGTGAAAGGGCACCAGCCCAACACCCCCACTGCAAAAACTTTGCAAGGATCAAAGGGTATAGTCAATGAATGGACTGATAGAGGGAACATTTTATATCAGCAGACTTACTTTTATGATCCTCAGGACAGTCATAGTCAGTGTGTCTTGACACTCCCTGAAACAGCAAAAACTGAGTTTGTTAATGTGAAACATTTCAACAGGAGCTACATGTTAGAAAAAGCAGCACTATTCAGATACGCTACCCAGTGTTTTGTGTTTGCATGTACAGACCTGATTATTTCAGCAGCTTGCTCTGGTGTTAGGTCATCGACAGCAATGTCATTGATCTTCACAAGCTGGTCACCAGGGACAAGTCGACCATCTGCAGGACCACCTGGACACACAAAACGTCCTCGTATCGTCATGCCTGAGGGGGTTTCAATTTGCCTGAGCACATAGAGCTCATGAGTGCTGATGACAGGCACCAGCTTGTATTCTAGTCATTTCCTTTCATCTTACGCCAATAGATTATTTTTCACCCTGCTTTCTAAAGAGCTCGTCTTCCCACCACCGGAATATTAGCAGCACGTTTATCGCTGTACATGTTTGTTAAAATGTATCAGCAAAATAATACTAACCTCAAATTTAGGATATGAAGTTGACAAAATATAGCAATGCCACATAGAACAAGAGGATTTAAAGCAATAGATTAGAATCTAATCTAGATTTTTTCCAGATTGACTTATAGCAATATTTAAGTGCTTATTAAAGAAAACAAAGTTTTTGTTTTTATAACATGTTTTCTAAATAGTTTAACTTTTCCATAGGTAGACCAAAAATACAACACAAACTAAGTGAACTAAAATAAAATCTCAATACAGTTTTCATGTAGCCACATGAATAACAACCTCCAGTGTGAAACTCAGTCAGGCTTTAGAGCAGGTCACAGTACCATAACAGCTGCTGTGTCTGTTTTAAATGATATAATAAATGCCTTAGACAAAAAACATCATTGTGCCACCCTTTTCGTGGATTTTTGTCGAAGGCATTTGACTCTGTCAACCACCAACTACTTTTAGCCAGACTCTGCAAGCTTGGAATAAGTGACTCTGACAGAACACAATGTATCTACGTGAAAGGACTTAAATCTGACTTTTTGGAAGTGACTAAGGGAGTTCCTCAAAGTTCAATTTTGGCACCTGCCCTGTTCACTATTTTTATAAATGACATTGAAAATAACTTGAAATCTGTTAAATTTCACCTCTATGCTGATGACACCATAATATATTCAATTGCCTCTTCAGTTAACAATGCCTTGAATGATCTTCAGTCTGCTTTCCATCAACTTCAGGTCTCCCTAAATCAGCTGAAGTTGGTCCTAAATGTAAAAAAGACAAAATTTATGACATTCTCTAAAGCTCGCTCCCAAAACTCACAGCATCACGGCATTAAGACCTTAAGTGGAGAAGCAATTGAGATTG
>NW_015150869.1:250640-253980 GCF_000732505.1 Cyprinodon variegatus | reverse complement strand
ATTTACAAGGCCATCCTGGGTAAACTCCCTCCATACCTGTGTCACCTCATGTCTGTAGCTAACAGTGGTTACAACTCACGCTCTTCAAGTCCTGTTCTTTACACTAATACCAGGATCAACACAGATCTTGGCAAAACATAATTTTCCTATGCAGCACCATGGTCGTGGCACAATATTCAAAACTCCCTGCAATTACGGACTCTTATTCCATTACAGCATTTTAATTCACTATTGAAAACCGCTTGCACAGAGAATTGTAACTGTTTTTCTAGAGTCTAGTTTATGATTGATTTTATTATGTTGTTCTGTGTTTTTATATGTCTTGCTGTACTGCTGCCTCTTGGCCAGGTCTCCCTCGAAAAAGAGATTTTATCTCAAGGTACTTCCTGGTAAAATAAAGGTTAAATAAAATAAAAATAAATAAGTAATCAATCTAACGGTATTGTCTCTGTAAAGTGCCTTGATATGACGTGTTGTAAAGTTGCGCTCTATAAATAAACTGACTGAATTGAATTAAGTACCTTTTAAAACAGCTATACCTCTTGGTGCAGGTCTTTCGCAGCTTTAACATCTGGAGATTAGAATGTTTACTTATTTTCATTGAAAAGTGGACCAATCTGAATTAAATTGGTGTAGACAATAAATCAGAATTTCAAAACATTTTAAAAAATCACCTCCTTTTCACATGTTTGTTGTGTCTCTGATATGTTTTTTGGATTCTCCAACATGAGGGGATCTAGGCATCTTGAACACCTTTCTGATTAGTGATCTCCTTACCCAGTAATCCCAGTTTCCAGTTTTGCAGAACTCTATATATTTGAAGTAATGGACAGTAAATTTGAAATATGTATACTTTGTGATATTGTTCCATAACCTAAAACTGCCCTTAATTTTTCAACAAATTTCCAACCAACCTGTCAGCTGTGTTCATTGGTCTTCATGACAGTCTTTGATTACCAAGGTTCTCCAACAGATATCTATGGACTGCACAGGTGCTTTCCAAACACAGTTGGTGTATTTCCTTTGTGTTATTGGAGCTTTTATTGTCGTTACAATGTTGAATTGTCACAAGTACAGAACAATGATATGAACTCTGCATTTAACCCATCCCCTGCTAGCATTGTATGCTTTTGTTTGTATCATCGAGACAAAGCCTAATATACAATAAAGAATGGGACGGTGAAAATATAGTAGAAGAAAAAATCAAAGGACTTAAATACATTTATTTAGATTTGTAAATCAGATTAATAATAGGTTCTTTTTGCTGCTCAAGATTTTTATTTTTTTCAAAAGAATTGTTTAAAGATAAAATAAAAACCTAAACCATATTTAAATATATTTTCCTAATAATGGTCTACTTTTTACATATCTATCAAGTAAATAACCCCCAAAATATGCACTGCAGTGTATATGAAAACTTTAAGGTTCATTCACACTTTTGCAAATTACTATGTTTAATACAAAATCCAATCTTTTCCTTCTTCCTGCATATCATCATCATCCCTTACCTATGCTGTCACCATAACTGTTTTTTAAATTAACTGGCTGCTTCAGTAATGAGGTGAGGATTTCTCGCCCCTGTCAGAGTTGTGAATTGATTACAGATACTCCTTGTGGTTGCACCTTGTTGGACATGTCTCTCTGTCCTTTGCTAAAGCGGTTACAGAATGTATTATGCAGCAGATCCCAGTGAAACAAATATAAACAGGAGAATATTTAATGTCCATTGCTTAAGAGAAAGATAAAACAAAAGACGAAACCCCTGCCTTGAAAGTTTAAAATGGTTGAGTTCATATTATATCAATAAATCTAAGCTGAATTAAAATAAGCAGCAAAGGACATCCTATCAGCCCCTCCATAAAAAAGTTAAAATTAAATTATCACTAATGTCACAGTTTTCTTCCAGCCTCCTTTGGTTTACTTTATCTACAGAAAAATCGGCTGTTTTTAGCCTTCAACAACAGATGGCTCTCAGACATGAGACATTACTTGATCTTTTCTGTAAACAGTGTGGACAGATGCAGGTTACACTGATAGCTCTAAAATGCTTTTGAACAAAGGAGTCACATTTCACTGTCAGCAGCCAGGGACACAGTCAGAGAAGGAAAGATAACTGAGCCGGGACTCAGAGGGACCAGTGGAGTGAAAGGATTCTGTAAATTTACAGCTGGAAACCAACATGGTTTTAGTCTTATTAGATAATTTGCCATTTTATGAATTAGTGGTGTTGGGTTAATTGGCTTCTCTAAATTCTCCTTAGGTGTGAGTATGTGCATGAGTGGTTGTGTGTCCTGTTTGTCTCTGTGTTGCCCTGCGATGGACTGGCGACCTGTCCCGGGTGTACCCCGCCTCTCGCCCATTGACTGCTGGAGATAGGCACCAGCACCCCTCGTGACCCCACTCCGGATAAGCATGTTAGAAAATGGATTGATGGATGGATGAATTAGTGGTGGATTCATCAGTTGATCACAATATACCTTTACAAACATTTTGTGGAACTAAGGGAACAGCGCTAGTTTATGTCTTACCTGTCCATAAATCCAGATGAAGCTAACCCATTACATGCAGTACATCTTGAAAACATAAAAACTGGGATGACTCGTAACTTTCTACTTCTGGATGCAGACAAAATAGAAGTTATATTCTTTGGATCAGACTCTTTGAAAAAGAAGCTGATTAGTCAGTCACTTCATTTGGATGGGATTAAACTGATCGCAGATAACAAAGTAATGAACCTTGGTGTTATTTTCAATCAGGACCTGTCATTTAAATCCCATATCAAAGAGGTTCTGGAATTTCCTTCTTCCATCTGCACAATATTGCAAAAATTAGAAATATTCTGTCTAGAGGTGATGCTGAGAAACTAGTCCATGCATTTGTTACTTCAATGTTGAACTAATGTAATTCTTTACTATCAGGGAGTCCACAAAGTCTATTTAAAAGCCTTCAGCTGATCCAAAATGCTGCAGCCAGAGTTCTGATGAAAATTAAAAATAGAGATCATATCTCTCCTATCCTAGCTTCTCCTCATTGGCTTCCTGTTAAATCCAGAATAGAATTTAAAATCCTCCTTCTCACACATAAAGCCTTAAATGGCCAAGCTCCATCTTACATTAGAGATATGATTGTTCTTTATGTTCCTAACAGAGCACTTTGCTCTCAATCTGCAGATCGGTTCTTAGAATTTCCAACTTCCAAGAATGGCAGGCAGACGTTTTAATGGCTCAGAAATCATCTACTTAAATGTCTCTTTCCTAGACAGAGTCACCAGTTGAGCTAGTTTACTGTTACCTAAGGAACATGTGTTCCTTATATATATATATATATATATATATATATA
>NW_015150869.1:248598-250595 GCF_000732505.1 Cyprinodon variegatus | reverse complement strand
ATAAATGCTATATAAGTGCTGTCAGAAATAATCTACCTCCTCATTTCCTCTTACATTTTTCATAGATCAGTGCAACCATCTTTAATTCTTCATCTTTAAAAAAACAGAAGTGCAGCCCACATTAAATTGTCAGATTAGATCTGTTACCCTAGTTGTAACTTTTAGTATCAAAGTCAGAGGGATTGGAAACAAAAGCACAGGATAATTTAGACCTTAATCCGTAAGAAAAAAACAAAACTAACAACAAAAACAAAACAAAAAAAAAGGCAATTTACAAGGTATGTATACTTTTTCTTACAAATTCTGTTTTAAAATAGTTTGAATACTATGGCTGCAATTGAAATGAATTTGTTAAGAAAAAAAATTTGGTTAAAGTTAACCTAAATCTTCCTTACAATATTCCCTTACATCTCTGCATACACACACACCCTCTGACACATTTTAGTAGTGAATTATTCAGATAGGAGGAAGTGCCTGAACTGTCTTACCATTGGTCTTATCCACCTTAGAGCTAATACGCTATAAAACACATATAAACACATCCAGAAAGACAAACAGAGACTGTTAGGGTCTCTAGGGTTTTGCTGTTTTTTTGGTGTGAGTGAGATTCCTGTCACAGAAAGGATCTCTGCTGGTGGCTGGGCCGATCCGTGTTGCTGCACACCTAAGAACATTTCACAATTAAGATGACTAGTGTGTAGACAAGAGATAATCACTCTTCACCAGATTTCTCCCTGATGGTATTCCAGCCAAAGACCTAAACCAGGAAAATCCCTATTGTGGAAAAAAAAAAATCTTCTTGTGAATCTCTTCAATGGGGACTCAGTTATTTTTTCCGACAACCGGTAAACCTCAGTGTGTGTGTGTACAACAGTAAACAGTCTTCATCAGTACCACCACTCTTGGATTCATCCACATTCTCCTGAACCTCTGGGGTAAAGTCTGAATCAAACCCCTACAGATCCATGCTACCTCCCTACATCGCTTAAGTCATCAATTATCATCAACCAACTCCTTCCTGATTGGTCTGCTTTCTCTCCTCAGACAAACCAGAAAGTTCACCTGACTTCCTGCAGTTCTCAGCTTCCAAATTCTTGTTGCTTTTGTAAATAACATGCTTAAATTCCCTGGTTCTCGGTGTAAATCTGCGTGTGGGTCACAAAACTTCACACCAACACGACACATATTAGTGCCGAGCAGCACTTCCTTTTAGTAATGTAATTTTGTGCGCATCTACGCAGCATCAGTGTACAGTAGAAGCCCCAGCTGTAGGATTTAACTTTGCCGTTTTGTACCAAAAACAAATACAGCTCAAGTTCCTGCTTTAATATGCAAAGAATACATTTTTTATGCAAATTAGAAGCAGTGAGGTATTGGGGATGGTGAAGAAAATGGGCAGGAAATGACACATATATATATATATATATATATATATATATATATATATATATATAGTAGGGCTGGAACGGTTCACAAAATCCACGGTTAGGTTCGATTCACGGTTTCGTGGTCACGGTTTTCAGCTCGGTTCGATTCGGTATATGTTGATTTTTACACCGAAATCCCATAAAAATTTATGAAATTAATGAAAAGATCCCCCAAAAAATAATGGATTGTAATTATTTTAAATGATCCGCGGAAACCCTGGATCATTTACGTATGTTTTGCTGCTTTGAATTTAATAATTTCGCGCTGTTCTCTACGATCTCCAAGGGACTCAGAGGGGAGTGGACGGCAGCCACAGTGGGGGCTGTAGGCTTTGCTTTGAGCAGCCGGTCTGGAGCGCAGCGGGGCGGAGCGGGGGTTGCTGACTGAGTATGAGAGATTTCGGGGTTAGCATGACATGTTAGTCATGTTGCTGTTAGCGTAAACAAAACGTGTTGCACAATGCTTGCACACTGTTGCACTTTTATCCTCAACTTTCTTTCCGCCGTCATCGTAGGTCACTCTAAATGCAAAGCGCTCCCATACAGCAGACCTATAAAGTGCTGCTGGCG
>NW_015150869.1:245229-247947 GCF_000732505.1 Cyprinodon variegatus | reverse complement strand
CGGTTCGGACGGTTTTCATAAATCGTCCCATCCCTAATATATATATATATATATATATATATATATATATATGAACATGAGGATTAGCTTTAAAACTAACATCTTTGATATAGACTTTTATCATCATCATTCATTCATCATTATATATCATCATTATATATCATCAATATATGTCAGTATCCTGTTTCACTTCAGTAATTTGTCCTACCTGGCATGACCTCCTCCACCAGAATGGGGATCTGGGTGGAAAGTGTGAGGCCATGGGAATTGAGGTCCAGGTCCTTTTGAATCTGAATATTGAATCGGAACGGGTAATTTCTCTGATCGGAGCCACTGGACTCCCCTGTTTTCCCATCCACAGCAACACGATCCCTGCAAAGCATCAGAATGACATTTTACAAAAATAATGCTATGGTGTTTTCATAACTAATAAGACAAGTAGAAGGTTTTAAGATATATATTCAAATTAATTTAGAGATTTCTGCATGTTTGTGTTGCTGAAATTAAAGAGCATAAAGGAGGCTTTAAGCTGTGCAGGTTACATGTGCCATGAATACTGTTACACTATAATACCAATACAGATGCCTACTTCTAATTTCAGATTCATAATCATTCAGATTCATAATTCATAATCACAGGGATTATCTATGGAGATTTTTAACTTATTAGACCAGAAGAAAGTTATAGATATAGTGGAGGATTTTAGCAAATTATTAAAAAGACCTGCCCTCTCAACTTTGAAAAAACAAAACAAAAACAAATGCACATGCACAACCGTTTACCCACTTCTGAGAGGGAACGCCTATTAAATGCATGCAAGAGCATGCGCGTGCCCATTTCTCCTTGTGTACGTTCTGTTTAAAAGTTGCTCTTTGCATCGCTCATACAAACTTACTTAAAAAAAAGTAAGTTGCACTATGTCAGACTCACCACCGGTAAGTGAAAATGTTACGAGCACTTAGGGTGGCCTTATGTAAACATATCTCCAGAATGATTGAGAATTAGGGGGACTACGTATTTTGATGATCCACACGGAAAAACATCATCCTCCAATGTACCTTTAAGTTCGGGGTCCAAGAAGGCAGCTCTTATGGTTCAATTTTCCTTTTCTCATTTCATAAAAAATTATAGCATTATCTTTAACTTTTATAGTAGATTTAGTTTAACTGTGTTCACTTGAAATTATTTTAATGACATCATTTGCAACAATAATCCAAACCTGACTGAAGAAGAGTGTGAAAATTCTCTTCTATGACATCCCTGACCTGAAGACAGCAGCACATCTGTTTTCTCTCTTTATTGTGTCAGAATTACTCTCAGCTATCAGCAGATGGCGGTTCTTCGGTCCACTATGCATAATGCATACAGCTCTATTCTATGAGAATGCAAATACATAATGTACTGTTACTTTATATGAACATTAACACTGATAAGCTTTTACTTGAAAGCAAGAATAACTCCTATTTAAAATGTGAGCAGGAGGTAGCTGTACTATTTGCCTGTTCATTTAACAAGCAGTTTTGCTTCAACATATAGTTTAAACATTTGGAGCAGTAACACACTGAGGTTTCTACACATTTAGTATCTGTAAAAACCTTAATGAATCTGCCCACAGTAAATGAAGCATCATCAACGGGTCTTATCACTGTTTTCAATATTCATTTTGACCTGATGCATATGGGAATAACAAAGACTTAATTAAACTTTCAATCGAAAGCTAAACACAATTAAAAAAGCCTAATAAATTTGATCTGGATAGGTTTCCTAAGTATCACCAGGTTTTATTTAAAATACCCTGTTTTTTTTAAATATTTATTAAAGTAGTTCAGATGTTTTTCAAGGACACCACTGACTAAGTGATCCTTCTTTCTGTTAAACAGGCCACTTCCCATATCAAAATCTGATAACCTGGAATTAAATCTGAATGAGGACAAGACAGAGGCTCACCTGCTCAGAGAGAGAGACCTGCTGCCCAAGTCCCTGGATCGTCTCAGCCATCGTCCCACAACCTGTTCCACTCGGCTAGTCCTACGGGACGGGGAGCGACTCCTGTCCTGGGATTCCATTTACCTGCACTTGGTTAAAAGGTTTGTTATCATTATTATGTTCAATATAGAATTATATATATATATATATATATATATAAAAAACGTTTTTGTGCAACAAATAAATGAGATTTAGAGCAAATAAAAGGTCTAAAATATTAGACAAGAAGTATAAAGAGTGTTTGTTTTTTCCCAAGAAAAGAGACACAATTTAAGACTGACACAGAAGACAAGATGAATCAGGTAAACAAAATACAGATGTTCTCTTTTCCAATGACAGCAACGTTGGTCCTAAATGAGGAAATGCATTCTGTTAAACAGAAATGTTCTGTGATGAGAGTAAACAAGCTTTGTGTCTGCAAATGAGTACTGAAGAGAAGAGGGCTCCCTTTACTGAAGAGAAAATATGACACCTCTGATGCAAGAGACAAATAAATAAATAAAATTAAATAAAGAAAAGCATAAAAATGCATGAAAGCAAAAACAAAAAAATCACATCTCAAAAATGTTCTGAGACATCTGAGTTATTTAAGTTCTGGTTGCAAGATAATTGCATACAAATATATTCCCTCATATATCAAACAAAGGGTACAACAGCAAGGAAAAATAGGTCCTTGCGTAACATTGTGTGCAAGATTTACACTGCTAAAAATAGATATTCTATTCAACAGTA
>NW_015150869.1:233513-245219 GCF_000732505.1 Cyprinodon variegatus | reverse complement strand
CACTGCTAAAAAAAGACAGTATAAACAGCTTTGAATATGTAACACTCCCCCCAATCCAATCACAAACTGTCCTTTCTTTACAAGTTCTAAAATAAACTTTCAATATGAAATACATGACATTTAGCACAATAACATTACATATGTATTCAAGCTAAAACTCAGTTTTTTTGTCTAATTTTTAGCTATGCGTCAATTTCTAAGGTTCTAACAGAACCTGTGGATTAAAAACGAATCATAAAATATGCACCTCGCTCTACTTTTGAAAAACTGGAATTTGAGAGAACAATTTGACTCAATTCAATAAATATGTCATGAAAAACTGAATTAAATAGAATTTTTCTTTTCTTTTGAGATAACACTGTTTAGTGAGGATCAAAGACTAATTGGGACCTTTTTTATATTTCACATGGGCTGGAGCCAACAATGACATCAATTGTGGCGTAATGTAGCCTGATGGTCTCTTAGTCTGATTTATGAACCACCTGATCCAGACAATCAATAGAAATAGTTCATCATCTTAAATAATGAGGCACTCTCATTTAAACGAGTCCCTGTTGTGCAGCTGTGAGCAGGTGGTTGTCGCAGATGAAGATGTTGAAAGGCCATAGTGGTTGGTGGGACAGACATAATGGACCGGCTCAGTCTCTACAGGGTTTGGTTAATGGACCACTGAGGACCTAGACAACTTTTTAGATAATGACGTGTCAGCTTGCAAAACAAAACACGGGTATTGAAGCTTCAGATGGTACAGACCATCCCTTGGGAAGACTGACCAACTGTGGGCACAGAGTGGCTCTGTGCAACTTTTTGATTAGAGTGAAACTTAGGATAAAGTGGTTATGACATCTCAAATAAGGTCTGTTGTGGTGTAAATTCTTACTATTTATACAATTCTTAAAATTGTTAGTGTATATTCTGAAAATCTCACATCGGTCAATATTAATTAATCTTACTTAGATCAGACATAACAACATAACACCAATGCACAGAATACATGATAAAAAAAAATAAAAAAAGAATGCTATTTCAGTGCTATTGCACTGGAATTCTGCTATCAAAGCTATAGGGATCATTGTAGTTTTTCCTCTTGTAATTGTGACTGGGTGGTTAGTTTAGGGTTTATTACTCTGAATTAAATAATATTTTAGTCCTTGGGTAGACAAACATTAACAGGTTTAATGGGAAGATAACTGACAAAGAAATCATTAGATAGAAGAATAAACATATCAATGATGGAATGAATGAGAGGGAGCAGCCATAATACTGCACTGAGAAACAGTAACAGGATCGATTAAATGAATGAGGGAATGATCTCAGCAAGTCTGATGTGTCCTGCAGTGAGCAGCTGCAGGAAGGGATCTCCCTCCAAACAGACGCTACCAATTACGGACATTAGCACCATCCATTAGAGTGAGAAAACTGCTTACAGGAGAAAAGAAAAGTAAAGCAGAATGAATAGAAAACAAGTGGGAAAACACAGCAGCCTAAGGGAGGGGATGACAGACTACAAGTGTCAGAAAAGTTGAGAAAAGCATGTTGAGTGACACAGCCAGACAGCAATGTCTCTTGGGGGATCTTTGGTTATAAGCACATTATCCATCCATCTGCTAGTGCATAACACAGTCCTGATCCTCTCTGCCTTTCCTTTCCTCCTATCAGTGCCTTAAAACCTTTTTAAACCCATCTCTTTCTTAATATTCAATTTTTCTGATCTCCCTGTAGCTACTTCTCATGTTGCATAAACACAATGCAAAGGGATGATTATGTTAAGATCAAAATATTCCCTGTGGATTAGTACTGAGGGGAAAGCTGCCACTCTCACAGATGCAATTTTGTTAATTATAGTTTTCCTCTAAGGTTATTTTCTACCAAAATCCGACATCTGCACCTTTAGCAACTAAATATTGGGACAAAGTTATTTTTTCACAGCCAGCCCTTTCTAATGTTAAGCTTGCTTCCTTCGAGACTGGCTTTGATTGATAATACTGATGAAGTCCAAGCCCAGCAAATCAAATAAGTCTAAACAGCATTGCAGTTTGTGTTCTGCAACCACAGCATTCACCATCAGAGAGGAAATGTCAGCTTATTTTCTAAACAGGTGTAATATTAGTTTGGAGGAAACTTTACACTTAACACCTGACAGTTTAGAAGGGCTTTTGTAGAGTCTGAGAGTAAATGTAAAATAATTACTTTATGGAAAATATGCATTGATTTTGTACAAGCGTTCCATTCTGGAGCAATGGAGTTCAAAGGAAAAGTCCCTATTTTTGAGCCTGTGTTGTTTTACATTATAGATTTTTTTAGAAACACAATTGATCTTCTTGTATGCAGAGAAACATTTTTGCTTTTTGTTGTTGTTAATACCTGCTACAATTTTCATAATTTCACACCAAATAAATACAAGTGTTGGACTAAATATTACAATTTTTTCTACAACAACATGAAAAGTCTGACTGAGAGAGAATCTGGTAAATATCAAACAAATTGGCTTCAAAGTTAAAAGTTGATTCCTCTTTCATTGTGTTTCTAATAATGTGTGATATGGATTTGGCAACTAGGCTATAAATTGCAGCTCTTTCCTGTCATCTCTCCACTGGCTGGCTAATGTTTCTTTCATGTGTCCCCGGCCCTGTTTCTATTAGATTACTGGTCATGTTCTAGGAATCAGATTTCTCACACACTCTCTGGCTCTCAATACAAATGCTGACATTAAGCTTACAAAAACATCTAATCACTTAGTGAAGGGTATCATTAATAACATTATATATAATTTACATTTCTAAATATATTTATTGCTATGTAGTAAGTTGCTTTCATGTCAACATTTTAACTCATTTAGTATTCAAAGCTAAGACATTAGATTTGCACATCAGGCATTTGTACTCCTACTCATCTTCTTACTGTTATCTGGGACCTGGTTATCGGGCAGCTGTCTCAGCAGAGACTCCCAGACTTCCCTCCACACACACACCCCTCCTTTAGCTGGATGTGGGAGAAGCCCGAAGCGTTTCAGGGCCAGCCCACAGATGTAGTCCCTCCAGCATGTCTTGGGCATATTAAGAGTGTATTATTAGCTCTGCATTGACACGCGCACCACACCCACATCTCATCTCACAGCAACATCAGTTTTCTTTAAATGATAGTTTCATAGCTCTGTTCTTGGATGATTGTAATATTCCCCCTCTTATTCAATTCAGTAACCCGGTATAAATCTATAAGAAGCATCAAATGAGTCTCAGTTTTGTGAATTAGCTTTATAAATAGACTGTCACTCATAATTACAACAAATTTTGGCAAAATTGCAATATTACACAGCTTTTCCTTTCAATCCTAGGTTTCAAGCCATTGCTTCCAGAAAGTTTTTCTCCTGATTTCCTTTCCCTGATTGGACAATAACCACGTAAACATGTAATGATTTTAAATAGTTTGAGATATAAACCAAGTGTTCCTGTTGGTTTGTGATTTACATTCACTTTTTTCTTCACTAAAGCATTTGTTATGCCAGGAATGTGTTTTATTTCATAACTAATATAAATGTTACAGTGTGGTAGCTGAGCCTCCTACTGTATACTGTACATCTGCTGCAGTAAAGAGTCATCTCAGGCAGAAAGGTTGTTTTTTTTTTGTTTATTGCTGAGACAGGAGCTTAGCAGTATAACAACTACTGCAGAGAAAAACATGCACACACTCTCACAAACACACAAGTTTGCTAATGGATCTGCAGCAGCACTTGCTGTTTATTTTCCACTGTCTACACCTTCTATTTTGTCTACATCTACAGTTACATGGTTTAAGTGCTCATTTTGTCATATTTCCTCTTTTATTTTGTAGCCACATGATTTAATCTGAGGGTTATAGTCAAGAAATTGTTTTGTGTTTTTTTTCTCCATGTCCCCTTCTTAAGGTATTGAAAGCCCAATAAGAAGAACAATGATTTTTGTGAAAGCAGCACCAAAAGGTTTAAATATCGATACAAATACAAAGAAAATAAACATTAAAGTACGGTATATAAAATATTTTTTTTAACCCTCAGACATTATATAGGTGTTCAATATGGCTACATCTCATAAAGATTCACCTTACAATAAGGTTAATGAATAGATTCTGGTCCATAATGTACATATAGTTCTACTTAGAGGTTTGGTCATTTTTACTTAAAAGCTGTCTGAGTGCCTATTATCTATTTATTTGATGGCAGTACCGGATAATTTATAATTCAAAACATTGAAAAGAAGTATCATAGTTTTAATTTAATAACCTGTGTACATATGCTCTAGTATTCATAATGATGTTTAGCTATTATACAACAGAGTGAAAGAAGTTTGTTTTGTCATGGTTTTGTCTTAATTATTACATTAAGAAAGAACAAAAACAACAACTGCAAGACATTCTTGAGTGCAGCGTTCAAGAAGACTTATCAGCACTGGGAATTATGCTTTTTTCTAGGCCAATCTACTGAATCAGAAACATATAAATGGATTTATTAATTGAAAACAATTACCAATCTATTAAAACAAAGGAGAAACAATTCAATATTTTTGAACAACTTTGTCTAAAATATCCAATTTATTTACTTAAAGGTGCCGTAAGAGATCTTGGAAAAATGGTTCCAGCAAGCTATATTTTTGAACGTACACCACCATGCCTCTCCCTTCAGACCACACCTCGAAACCACGCCTTCAGAACACATGAACGCGCATGCTGTCTGTCGAGGTGTTCAGATGTTTCAGAGATCGAGAACGAAACAAGCGGAGTCAAGGTTCTGACACGAGCTAAAAACAACATAATGCTACGTTCACACCTAAAGCAGCAGAGGCAGCAAAAGCAGCTAGTTTACATGCAAAGTCAATGGTTGACGTGCATCATGGCACAGCAAAAGGTCCCGCAACGCATCTAGAGCAGGAGGAGCAGCGCGTCTGAGCAGCTGAAGTAGCGTGTTGCTGATCTCAGAGTTGGCAGGGAGACAGACAGCAGTGATGATGCAGAGCGTTATCACCACTCCCCTGAAACAGTTTATGAACACCTAAATTAACTTAAAATGACATTCATAAAATTTTAATTTTTATTATCCTGGTGCCTGCAGTTTGGATTACGTACATGAAAAACGCCTTCCCGGCGCCATGGCAAACTGTGAAGAGGCAACCGGACCAGAGGCTGCTGTTGAATGGGATTCCTAGTGACAGTGCACCGCCTGTGTACAGGGATCTGAGCGGCTCCGACAGAAAGAATATTTGAAGGCAGCATGGTAATCTGGATGAACTGACCACACTGACGATGTTTTCAGGTGGACTTTCTCACTTCAAAATAGATTCAAACTACTTTTTACCCATTGATCACAGCATATATAGCTGCCATCAGACACACCAACGCGCATCAGACCCACTTTTTACACCATGCAGCTAGAGCAGCAGACCTGCTTCAGCTGCACGTCAGAACAGTGTTTTTGCTGCTTTAGCTACTTTAGGTGTGAACGTGGCATAACAGTGGCAAGCTTCTAGCCATGGAGTCCTGCAAAAGCAATGGGGGATTGATTCGTTCATGTGTCAGACTACGCGCACAGGGGGGAGGGACAAGCAGACGACCATGATTGACGAGTCAGGAACCATTAGGGGACCACGGACCGTGGTTTGTGATTGGTGGGGGTTACTGATTGATTTCACACTGTAGCGGGGACCATTTATTTTTTCATTTCACTTCCAGACCTTCTATTTCACTGCTTGCTTAGCGGCTGTGGGGAGATCTTCAAGTCATGTGCTAAAAAATGTGTCAGAAAACATCTCCTACGGCACCTTTAACTACACATTTCTTTAGGCACTTTGCCTTCACATTTTTTTCAGTATCTATTCCCAACTAATGATATCAGTAAATTTGATTTTAATCTCAATATTCAGTTATACACCATTTTAAACATAACATCCATTTATGATTTACTATTACATTCAAATGCATATATATATATATATATATATATATATATATATATATATATATATATATATATATATATATATATATATATACCACCCATCCATTTATTTACCATCCATCCATTGATTCTTTTCTCAGTAAACTATGGCTTTGTGAAGAGCTTGAGTGTGTTACAGTGGGACAATATGATTTGTAATAAAAAGACACAAACTAACGATTGTTGTTATTGGTATAGAGCCATAAGAGATGGACAAATGCAAAATTCAGTGTTGCTTTTTGGGAAAGTATCTGATACACTTATTATAACAGTCTTTTGTATTATTAGATTTTCATGGTTAATCAATCAATCAATCTCTTTATTTAGACACAATTATGGTCCATAGACAGACAAAAACAAGAACAATAATAAAAAGAGAAAAATATAAAAAAAAAAATATATATATATATATATATGTAATAAAATAATCAGTCACTGACATATAAACTAAAGAGCCAATGATTCCACAAACTGGAGAAGAATCTCACTGAGCTTCACTGAGCTGGTTAGTCTAAAAATGCAACAAATGTTAATGTAAAGTGATATGAACTTTTTATATGGCAGGAATTTTTGCATTTTGATATAATCAGGGGTTTTTGTTTACATGGATGTAGCTTTACACTTTAAGGGCTACATCCACTTTTTTAGAAACATTTAAAAATTTCCTATGGTGTTTCCTTATTTAGAATGGTGAATCATACTAATGTACTTTAAGGATGTTCTCTGAGTAGCACCCAGTGACTGCTGGAGGTAGGCATTATTCCCCCTTGATAAATGTCCAGAGACAATGGATAGAAAAATAATTTTCTACTGTTTGGAAATCCAGAGGTTTTTGTTTTGAGAATTAAACATCCCTACATGGTAAGACATATTACGTCTAACTTTTGCATAACACACTGAGACATGGACAGCGCAGGCTAATGGGATTAGAGTGTGTCTGCAGCCTGTGGCAGGGAGTTTGTGCGTCACTCCTGCTGAGCCAGATTAAACTGAGCCTCACTTCAACCTTACAAGACAAACTGCAGAGCTGCAACTCAATCTTTGTGTTTGTCACATTTTCACTTTTATCCCACACTTTTCTGATCCTGTAATGTAATCATCTTTATTTTCTGTACACGTTCTGGTCACATACACAAACAAATTGGTTTACATTAGCACTTAGAAGGACAAACTCAGTCACCTGCTCTCTGTCCCGTCTCTCAGGGCTCCCTGAAGGTGCTGGTTACACTCGTGGTCCATGTTCTTTTCTTCTATTATCTAGTTGAAAGGGATCCAGATGACGTATCCTCATGTCCTGAGGATATGCACAACATAACAAGGTAGTGAGAAGGAAAACTTTAGACATTCTTTTTTAGTGAAAGCATATAGTGCTTGCAAGCATATCCACAATGAAATAACTTGTAGATAAATTGCACTTTATTTTATAATGATTTTTACAATTTAATAGAATAGAAAATCCCTTTATTGTCCCACAATGGGGAAATTCTGGTGTTTACAGCAGCAAAAAGATTATAGAAAAAAATTGTCACCTTACAAAAATCTGGACCTTACAAAAAGGTATAAGAACAACATACTAGTGAAGAATTAAAAGATAAACAATACAATATTGTACTTTAAAGTGTTTTAACAATAAAAAACTGTGGACCCGGAGAATAAAATAACCAATATACAACTATGGAAATTTTTACAGTAATGAATATATGAACAATAGCAGCAACATCAGAGATGTGCAAAATGACCACAGAATGGCATTTAACTGACTAAAACTGTGCAAAACCAGCATGAATGTAGCAACTTATTTAGGTTGTTGGGAACAGTGATGTTATAAAGTCTTGAAGCTGCTGGGAGGAAGGATCTGTGATAACGCACCCTGGTGCATTTAGGGTGCAGCAGTATGTCCCTGAAGGAGCTCTCCTTTTCTGCAGCTTCATGCATGGGGTGGGAAACATTATCCAACAGAGATGTTAATTTAGTTAGGATCCTTTTGTTTCCCACCTCCTGCACTGAGCCCGGAGGGCATCCAATCACAGAGCTGGCCTTCCTGATCAGCTTATCCAGCCGCTTTCTCTCAGCTACAAATAAACCATTGCTGCAACAGACAACTCCATAGAGGACGGCTGATGCCACAACAGAGTGATATCACAAGGTCTTTGGGAGAGCCCCCTGCACTCCCAAAGACCTCAGTCTCAGCAGGAAGAGTCTGCCTTCTGTCTTCGGTCAAAGGTTTTTTATGATCCAGTGCAAGACCGGCTACTTCAGAAGATCCTTACTGCCAACAGCTACTGTTCAACTTTTTACAACTCGTTTAAAAAAATACAGCTATCTGTTACAACAATGTTTTTGAAATTGAAAACTATGCAATATTATTCGACTTCTCAATTATAGTCTTGTTCTGGTGTTTCAGGTAAAAAGCTAATTAAATACTTTGAAGGTTTTGGTTCTAAAAACCCAATGTGAAAAAAATAATGGCTCTGTAATTTTTTATTTTTTTTTTGTCTAGATTAAAAGCGCTACTCTTTTTTTTCCCAAATGAGGTTAAAGTAAGTAAAATAAAATTAAACAACACAATAATTTTCAAAAGGCAGGAAAACCAAAAAAATGGTGTGAGAAATCGCACCATGTTAAAAAGGCAAGGATTATTAGTGAGATCCACTTGTGAGGAAGACTAAAATATTGTACACAGAACAACAGAACATACAAAAAAATAAAGGAAGACAATGCTGATATCAAAGAAAAAGTAAGGCAAAAAGCCAAGAATGAAAAGATGGAAAAAAGTAAAAGGAAGGGGGCCAACAAGAAGTCAAAAAATATAGTGGGACTCCTTCACAGTGGGAAAGGCTGCCTGGCTGAGCAGCCTTGTGTTGAAGTGTGGAGTCCCACTTCTCCCTGCTCTGCTCCAAACGCCATCCATTTTTAATGAGCCCCTTACAAAGCCCTGGGAAAAAGAGATGCTGGGAACACTTCTTTACCCCCTTGCTTCCTTCATTATCTTCTGCCTCTCAATTTCCCCATTCGCAGTACTGCTTTCTTTAACAACTCATATTTCCTTTTCTTCTACATGATTAAATTTGATATCTGTTAAGGTATTAGAGCAGACAGGGCAGCTTTTTCTTGTAGGCAATCCAAACAGCCCAGCTCCTTCAGAATGTGGCAAATTCATCATCGTTTTCTGAGACATGGAAAAACAGCATGCCTGCTACCCAAAGTCTGTCTGATATACAGGAACAGTTGAAAGAAAGTTTTTTTGTTCATTTGATCATGTGTCACATTGTGTTTCTTTTTTTCAAGAGTTAGAAATTCTTTGCATCACCCCAGTTAGCAGCTGAAGTTTGTACAGTATGCTTTAGTCATTGTGCTGCTTACATCAATAATGTATGCAGATAATGCAACTGCTCCCCTGTACCAACAACTAACAAGCATACTGATGCACACAGACGGAGACAGAGGGGGAGGAGAGGAAACACATGAGGCTGCAAAAAATAGAAAGATAAGATGGGGCATTGGGCGATATATATAGCAGGTTGAGGAAAATATGTGTTTACTCTAAAGTCTCAATTTGACCCAAATTATCAGACAATCCTGCTTTCACTTTGATAAAAAAAAAAAAATCATCATTTCACTGTGTCTCAGAGTTTGAGACTGTTTTAAAAAGATAGGTAATAGTGTATTTTTGTATTTGTTTTAACCTTTATTTTTAAATATTTGCTCATATTTTCTCAATCTTATTATTTATTTATTTCACTTTAATATCTTATAAAGCCACTTGGTCAATATTTGATGATTTTATATGTCGGTGATTAAATAGATTTTGACATAAATTATATCAGTCCCAGAAAAATTAACTCCAACAAAATTACATTTAACCACGCAAAACTTTTTTTTTTCTCACTAGCCAACATAGATATGCTATTTTATGTTAGTTTTGAATACCTAAATTATTTGGTTTGGCTAAATTTCATAAAAAATATCTACATGTCACTAGTGTTTACTGGTATCAATAAAGTCGGACTTTTGAGCTATTTTCTCCCCCAGAAGCTGCAGTTCCTTGTGCGTGTAGGATTTTATTTAGGTGATGGTTGATAAACTCATGCATCAAAGTAGTTTGATATACTTACGAGTATGTTAAAGGTTTTGACATAAACTTGACACAATAGCACTGGGTCTTATGCGCTAACAAGTTAATTGGAAATGCAGCTAGGATGTAATACTGGACCGGTCATAGAGGTCAGCCTCAAATTTATCTTCTCTAAAGGTGGTTTCAAACGTAGTTGGGTTAACTACCACATCATCTGAATTGAACCCTCTATATGACCAAGAAATTTGTTGTATACCCAAACTTGTTTTGGTCTGGACAAGGCCTGAACAGGGGATGTGAGTAATGCACTCTATTTAATTGCATTTGCATTTGTCTTGACGCCTGCACAACTTAATGTTGCAAACATAATGCTTGACAGGGGGAAATATGTACACAGGCTTGCAAGCCTTCCATTTTCTCTCCAAATTTAATGATGGGAATTATACTCAATTACTTAAAGTGTAACATTTTTTGCAACTGAATATTTTGGGTCTGTGAGGTAGTGTATTAATCTTACTGTGGATGCATTTTCTATTTCTGCAGTATTTGTGTTAGTGCTGCAATAGTGGCTTTTGCAGTTGAACTTTTCTGTTTGATAAAAACTGTACATGCTGGTACAGCACCTACGTACAGGTACAGGCATTCGTTATCATAGAACGTTGTTCGGGTATATACAGTCCAATGAGTTCGGGCAGACATAAGCCTCTTTTGCAAGACACCCTTTCTTTTCTATGTTAGCAGCTCCAGGAAGACTCCAGGAGATTCTAATCAGCACAATTTAGTTCATTGTGCAAGATGGACTCACTTGGTTCAGGGGTCAGGCGGTGACTCCACAATAACCATTTCTGCCCCGGCAACACCCTGTCTGTGTGGGACAGAATATACTTTAGACCAGTACATTTTTTAAAAAGAAGTTACTGGTCTAAAGCATGAGCTGGGCTGTGCCAAATACAAGGTTCCCCTCAGGCATACTCACCAGTAATCCTCAGCACTGAACAAATAAGTCTTTGATAGTTTTTTGTTGGAAATACTAAATGCTTTGTTAGAATGTAAACCATTATGCTGAACAGCTAAATCTCCAATTTGAGATTATGCTGTTATATGAAAAGATAAGAACACTATTAAGAAACACCATTAAGAAAGACTGTGTGTTTCTGTAATATTTGGTCACAGTAGGGCTGCAACTAACGATCATTTTGCAAATCCATTAATCTGTCTATTATTTTTTTATTATTCCATTAATAATTGCAAAGCAAAAGGTTCCTTGAAGACTTTTTGCGAAATAAACCGAGTGAAAATAAAGCTTTTTATCTTAAGTGCAAAATGTTAACATATTTGTTTTTTTACAATTTTCGTATAACTGCTGCTCAAGGTGGGTTCTTCTGTCAACTAAAGGCACATTTTAGACTCTCCACACTCCAGTTAATGAATAATCGACGACTAATTTAGTTGACAATTATTTCAATAATCAATTAATTAAGATTAATCCAATTAACTGTTTCCAGCCCTAGGTCACATATATTTTTAATATCCATTCACAATTATTGATAATTAGTTTCTAGTAGGGCTGGGCGATAATTCAATAACGATATATATCGATCGATAGACGTGTGGCGCAATAGAAAAAAAGAGAGTCGATCAAAGTTCGATAAAAAAAACGCAGTCT
>NW_015150869.1:226976-232865 GCF_000732505.1 Cyprinodon variegatus | reverse complement strand
CTTTGACAGTATTTAATAAGGTCTCTTAAGTTATTTTTCTTTAAAACAATTCTGTTATGGTTAAAAAAGTTGGTTAAATAAAGATTTAATTAGAACTCTGTGTTTGTGTTCTTTATGATAATTAAATCATTTAGCAATATCATAAACTGTCCAGGCAGAGCCTCACATAAAATATGGTTTAAAATTTTTTAAATAATTATCGATATCGATCAATATGCATTTTTTTTTTATCGATAAGCTTTTTTTCTATATCGCCCAGCCCTAGTTTCTAGTGGTTGAAAAATTCCACAAGTAAATGCTGGCCCAAAACTGGCCGAAAATTTTTGGAAAACTGGCCATCAATTTTGGAAAACAAAGAGCTGTATTTACAATAAAACCATTTACAAAATAAATTGAACTTTTCAAGCTTGACGTTACCTTGATGACTTCTTTGCAGATATACAAAAACAAAACCTACAGCAAAAATCTAAATAAATATTCCAAACATTGTTGGAATAAAAGGAGATCATAGCTGCTGTAAACAAATGTAATAGTAATAGATCCACTGTGTGGGCAACAACCAAAGGGCAGGGTTATTGATGCAATTGTTACGCCATTAACTGAAATCTCTTAACCTTGCTTTTCATTCAAAACCAAAATTGCTAAAATAGTACTGTTATACAAAACTGGAGATATACACCAATTCAAAAACTATAGGCCTATTTCTTTACTTCCACATTTTCAAAGATTTAACAAAAACTCTAGCAGACTGTAAAACGTCATTGATAAACACAAATGTCTTTCTGCAAGTCTGTATGAATTCAGATCTCTGTGATCCACAGCATTGTCAGTCCTGGAATAAATAGAGAAAATCACCAGCGCCATAAAAATAAAAGAACTTTGGAAAGTGAGGTTTGTTGATCTAATTTGACACAATTAATTACATATATTAATTATAATTAGGAGATTAGAGCATTGTTATGTATGGGAAGTGTTTCAGGAGTTGATAGGACCTTTGTAAGCAGCAGGTAACAATTTGTGAAAATAGGTGGTTATCAGTCATCCTGATTGGATATTGCTTGCAAATTCTGCCAGGCAGCAGTATTTGGAGCGACATCATGCATAAATTAAATATGTAAGGTTTCAAAGGTTTTGCTTTTTTTTTTTTGGACCAATACTGTTTATTCTTTCCATAAATTAAATATGCACGGTTTCAAAGCTATTACAATTTTTTTTCTTTTTCGTTTTTTTGCAGATGATACAAATATTGTTTCTTCCAGCAAATCTTTGATGATTTCACACCAGAGATGAAAAACTAACAAGATTGTTTGACAAACACAAACTGTCCTTGAATTAAAACTAAATTCATATTATTTGGAAAATAAAAAGGAAATAGATGGAAAACTCAAAATATTTGGTGTCGAGGTATGAGTAGATTAAATGTGATTATTGACTAAAAGATTTACTGGAAGCCCCACATAAAACATGTTCAGACTAAACTAGAACCACACAAAACATTTTCTGAATTATAAAGCATTACACAGTCTCTACTGTTCACAGAGTTTACCATACCTAAGCTATTGCATATAAGTCCTGGATAACACCTGAAGGACATCACTCAAACTGCTATACACACTGCAGGAAAGATACAACAAATTATCATCACCACATTAATCCACTGTTAATTCATTCATGCTTGCTTAAGTTCTCTGATCTGCTAGAATCTTTAAACTTCAAAGTTAATGTATAGAGGTAAAAGTAAACAGCTACCAGACAGCATACAAATGTAATTTGCTAAGAGAGATAAAGGAGTACTGTATAATTACAGGGATTTACTACATTTCAAAATCCTATGTGCTGAAAACATAAAAACAATGTGTATTTCAATAAAGGCTCTAAAAGCATGGAACAAACTCAGAGCTGATGTGTGTAGGCATTTTAAAATGTGTAGATTAATTTCTTACAGTAAATAAACAAATTTATTTTCTAACTTCATGGACTTTGGAGTTGTTTGGACCTATAAGTGGGAATCAGGAGGATTGTTGCTTGCTAAGGACCATTGAAGGAGAAGGTTATGATTAAATAAGCTTTACTTCTTTATACTCCTTTTCAGATATAAGGACTAAATTATACATTGAATGTAAATATATGTATCATTGATGATATGTATCATTAACGATAAATAATTCCTTACTGTTTTAAGTCCACAGAATGTAGTTGAAATCTTCAGCCCATCAAAAATGCGGCAGCCAGATTTCTGATAAAACACATATTTCCGGAACTTTAGTTTACCTTCACTGGTTTCCTGTTAAACGCAGAATAGAATTTAAAATCCTTCTTCTCCCATCCTTACATTCCTAAAAGAGCACTTTGTTCTCAATCTGCATGTTTAGTAGTGGTTCGTAGTATTTCTAATAGTAGAATGGCAGGCAGATCTTTTAGTTATTGGCTCCTCTCCTGTGACACAAATTAACTAGTTTTAATCTATGAGGCAATGTTTACTTTTAACACTGGGCTTAAAACTTTATTTTTTTTTTAGAAAAAACTTATACTGGAGATGCATGAGATGAATTGCTCAGGGTATCCTTTACTTTCTACATAGTTATGCTGATGTAAGCTTAGGCTGGACCACTTTTCATCATTCAGCCCCATTCTGCTTTTGTTTTTCCATCCAGCATTATTTATTAGTTCAAACATCAACTTTACAGTATGTTCTCTTTGCTTTTTCTCATCAAAGTAGTGCAACCTGGCCTGCCCTCCTGTTTAGTTGTGACACCATTCTTTTCTGTGCCCTGGGGAATAGATGTTTCAGAGCTAGCTGATAGCCCAACAGCTTTCCTTTCAAAAGCAGACCATTATTACTTTTGCCATAAGGTTAGCTTGATACTCTCATATTAAACTTTATGAAAATTATTTAGGGAGTAAAATCACATACAACAGACACAGACAGATGGGGGGTGAGAAAGGAAGAGGTGATATACTGTACGGAAGATATACAGTAACTCCTAGAAGTCTGTTTCCACACATGTATTAGAGAAACACAAAACAGAGAACACAACACCAAAAAGAAGACAACAGACAACCAGAGCAAACATTTAAAAAAAGCTTCAAGAGCAGCGGGTGTGCTTTAGATATCCATGTGTGTCAGAGTCAAAACCTATGGTGATTACACAATATTGTTCAGGGTGGTATATATTTGTTCAGGGTGGTATATATCTGTACATTCAGCTTAGTATTTAGTATCAGTGTGTATCCATTAACACCTGGAACCAAATGCATGAGCATGCTTGTGTTTAAAGGATTAACAAAACTTCTTCAGAAGGAAAGTATACCCAATAGCAGGTGTGAACCTCAAATCACCATATAGGTTCCCGGAAGGAAAAATAGGTGATGCAAGCACTATTTTTCTAAGGCAAGGAGGGCAGACAAAGGGATGGCTGCACCCACCAAAGAAGGGCAGACGAGAGCACCCGGAGCCCGACCCCTGAGTGACACCATCCTTAAAGGTGGCAACAACTTCCATTATAAATTATACAGTTGGACCTTTTTCTCAGTGCTTAGTCCCATATTTCTTCTACTGTAGACTGAATAACTTGATGTGTGACCTATTTGCATCCTTTTTACATCAAAATGGCATAAGTAAGGCACAAAAACTGATTCAGTGATTATGAAATACAGGTGTTAAATAAAGTTTTGAAGGTAGCAATTGCAGTTAATACAGCAGGAGCTGCATTTTAGCATTAAAATATCCCTCCCTTCTTCTTCTTCCACTTAGAGATTTGGTGTCAACGTGGGAGCTGAGGTTACTTGAGGACCCAAAAGTAGAGATGAGTGAGGCAGAGATGAGTGCTTGAATGTTTAATGAAAAACTGAGGCAAACATCCTAAAAACACAAAAGTACTGAGAACCAAAAAAACAGTAAACATCAGAAAAAACTCCCATGGGGAGCCAGAGAGTAGGAAGGAGCTAACAACAAGGAACCAGCAAACAGTGACTGAACATGAGGTGTGTAAATGGGAGACTTAACAAAGACCAGGCTAATCACCAGATAGGGAGCAGGTGTGGACAGAGGAATCAAGAAAGGTTTTAAGAGGAGGAGATTGATACAAGAGGGCAACAGAGAGTAACCTAAAGCTACTTAAATATCACAAAACTGGAAAACACATCAAAGATTAACAAACAAATTACTTAGATAGTGAAAACTGAAAACTCAAAGTCCCAAATGGGGAGAACCATAACACTTAGTGGGGCTGGTGCTTAACTCCAGCAAAAATTAAGGTATACACTGCAGAGGGCCTCATAGAGACATGCAACCATGCATGCAAACACCTAAGGACAATTTACAGAAACCAAATAACACAACATAACCTAACAGTCATGTTTTGGACTGTGGCCGAATGCCAAAGAACCCATGCATGTACAGGGAGAACATGCTTAATCCATGAAGAGATATTAAGACAAATATGGGAGAGTCTAGTGTACAAATTAAGCAACTTTCCCTGTCACATTCTTACATGTAACATCTTTTCTCTATAACTTCTTATAGGAGCATCTTGCAGTTATGAGAACATATATTTTATATTTACCACTGCCTAAGCAACTGTGACATTAAAAATGTAACCAATGGATACATGAACAGATAGAAGGGAACAATTTCAAACTGTAAGTTTAAAACATTTCTGTTGCAATGTTTTTGTTTGCTTTCCTCACAGTATTGTGACACTAAAGAGTCCTGACCACAAGTATCGCTATTGCTGAATGTTGAGGTCCAACTAACTCCAAATCAGCTCCACCTTCACCTTGCTTCTGTCATCATTGTTGAGGAATGTGGAGTTTTGCACAATTCCTAGAACCTTTGCCTCTTGTAATTTTGTATTTGGGCTGTTATACAGTATGCTTTACATTTGTTCTTTCCTGAAGCCCTGAAAAAAAAGCTTCTGCATTTTTTTTTAAGATTATTATTTACTACGATGATTTTTATATATATTGTATATATTGTGTATATATATGTCCAAAATGACCCTGATTAAGACGTAATTTTATTTTTATAATTTAATTAGAAATTAAAATAAGAAATATTTTAAAATACAGTGGAATCCCCTTTTATTGATCACATTGGTCCAGAGCCAATTTGAACACTATAAGCGGTTGATTACTATATCCGAATTTACCATTATTTCATTTATTTTTTATGCAGAATTTCATCTAAATGCCATTTGTTGGGTTTTTCAATGAGAAAAATGAAATGAAATGCATAGCTTCCGCATTTACTGAATGTTTTTACAGTAGGCTACCATGCAACTTTAATTACAGTACTGCACAGTGTGCAGACATAACTCTGGTAGCCTGGTGCCGCCTGCATCCTTTTTCAGACCTCGGGATGTGACCCAGCATGGATGAAAACAGGTAGGACTGATTTAAAGCACTTTTAGGAAAAGTCAAAGAACAATGAAAAACAATTGTTTTTATAAAGTATTTTTATAATGTTTTTTGTTGTTACATCCATATTAATATAAGGGTGTGATAAATTAGTATGCGTTTGATTATGACGTTTTGATACATCTATTTTGAATTTATTGCCCCCCCTGGAGAAAACTCCACCAGCCCACGTATATTATATATATATATATATATATATATATATATATATATATATATATATATATATATATATATATATATATATATAAAATCGGATAGCCAAAGGCTAATTAAATTAGATTTTTTTACTAAAAGAAACCAGGTGAACTTTCATCTTGAGGAGTTCGGGATAAAGCATATTGGCAGACTAGGGGTGTAAATCACATCCATCATGGCGATTCGATTCAGTATCGATTTCCTGACCCAACGATTCGATTATTTTCGATACTCAAGAATGCACCACGATTCGATTCGATTAATCGATTAATC
>NW_015150869.1:222153-226307 GCF_000732505.1 Cyprinodon variegatus | reverse complement strand
AAAATGCACTTGCTGAATATCAAACTTGCTTAATATTGTGCACAGCATACAACCTCAAAATATTATTCTTATTGTTTTTTATTTATTTCTATTTTTTTTAGAAATGAAAATATTTCTGTTGAATTTTAGAGTCTTTGTTTTTATTCTTGTGGTATCGAAAAGGGTATCGAGTATCGAATATTTTACTTAGTACCGGTATCGAGTTGAAAAGTTTAGTATCGTGACAACACTAACGCTAAGAATGAACGAGACATCGACTCACTGATCCATACCACCTAGATCTACAGCACGGACATCAGGATGTCATTCGGACTAGAGAAGTGTGGTGAAATGGTGACTATGAGTGGGAAGGTAGACAACACAGAGGGGGTCTCACTCCCAGAAGGAACAATAGCAGACATTGAGGAAAGTTACAAGTACCTCGGAATCCCACAAGCAAATGGCAACCTCGAAGAGGTGACAAGGAAAGCTGCTACTGCCAAATACCTCCAAAGAGTAAGGCAGGTCCTAAGAAGAATAAATCTCGGGGAATTAATAGCTATGCTCTACCAGCGTGAGAGCCACTATCCAGGATGAAACATCTAAGATGCATAGGTACATCTAGGATGAGGCTCCAACACATGAAGTGCTTAGTGAATGTCTCAGACAAGAACTAGAGGTTCTGTCAAAGTTGCCAATATCAGGAAATCCTACCAATGGCCAGACAAACCTGGACCGAAGGACAGCACAGAGACACTCATCATGGCTGCATAGGAGCAGGCCCTGAACACCAGAGCAATAGAGGCCTAGTCTTCCACAACAGACAAGACCCCAGGTGCATACTGTGCAAACAGACCCCTGAGACAATCCAGCACATAACTGCAGGTTGTAAGATGCTAGCAGAGAAAGCCTACATGGAGCGCAACAATCACGTGGCTAGAATAGTATACAGGCACATCTGTGCAGAGTATGGGCTGGAAACCCCAAGGTAAAAGTGGGAAACACCCCCAAACATAGTAGAGAATGACCGAGACAAGATCCTTTGGGACTTCCAGATACAGACAGACCAAATGGTAATGGCAAACCAACTGGACATTGTAGTGGTGGAAGCAGAGGAAAGCCATTGTGATTGACATAGCAATAACAAGTGACTGTAAGATCAGGAAAAAAAAAACATGTGAAACTAGAGAAATACCAGGGGCTCAAAAAAGAGCTGGAGAAGATCTGGAAGGTCAAGGCATCAGTGGTGCCCGTGGTCATTGGGTGCAGTGACCCCCCAAACTTGAGGAGTGGTTACAGCAGATCCCTGGAATTACATCTGACATCTTGGTCCAGAAAAGTGCAGTTCTAGGAACAGCAATGATACTGCGCAGAACCCTCAAGCTCCCAGACCTCTGGTAGAGGACCCAAGCTTGGAGAAAAAAAAAAGGGAGATGGCCCGTGGTGGATGAGGAGGACTTTATATACTGTATACAGTTCACACTGAACGTTTGGACACACATTCTCATTCAAAGAGTTTTCTTTATTTAGCATTTCAGGTGACTACCTCTTGAAGCTCACCAAGAGAATGCCAAGGGTGTGTGAAGCAGTAATCAAAGCAATAGGTGGCTACTTTGAAGAACCTAGAATATAAGATATATTTTCAGTTGTTTCACACTTTTTTGTTAAGTATATCATTTCACGTGTTAATTCATAGTTTAGATGGCTTCAGTGTGAATCTACAATTTTCATAGTCTGAAAATAAAGAAAACTCTTTGAATGACAATGTAGTGATATAGATCGATTTATCTATACATGTATCATAGCAGTAAAAAAAATGAACCAGTCAGCCAATTCTTCACCACAGTTGGTTGAAATACCTTTACAGTTTCTACTGTATTTTCTTTTTTACACTACAGCCGTTTATGGATATCATTAAAAGTGATCTTTAAAGTTAATAATACAATTAAATTAGCAAGAACAAAAACTAAACCATGTTGTTATCCTTATGTATTATGTTCTATTGTACTTCTGAAGATTTTAAAAGGTTGGAACCTGTGTATGATTTATGGATAGATATTTGAGGCATGTGAACAATAAATACCAATAGATTTTTTTAGTTGCTTAAACTTATGTATAAGTCTGAAGAAATATCTAGTTAGCAAAAGTTAAAACCTATTTAACTAATCTTGTAAAAGTGCGACCGGTTTACATGATTATTAAAGTAATAATAACAAATAAGATTTTACAATGTAACAAACAACCAAACACATTTACCTCATGAATTGGCAATATAATCATTTTTTATTCGTAAATGAGTTGTATTCTGTTTTGAGATGGTGAAGACAACTCAAGGCGTTTCTATTCTGTTATCAAGCAACCCTTTAACTATGTGTTTCAGATTGAAGTTAGCTTAAACTTAGGTTAAAGTGCAGCTGGATAAAGACAGTTAAGGTAAACCTAAAACTTTTTAGATGTTATTAAAGCAGGTTCTCTTTAGATCTACTCAGCTCATTCAATATATAATGGGAAACTGAGGCAGTAGCTATCAGGTAGTGTGATAATCCTTTTGAAATGGTTTGGCTTTTATAAAGTAGAGCTTTAAGGGCTATAGTGTAAAAACAGAGTTATAGGTAAGGTCATTATATTATACTGTACCAGGGATCTGGGGAAGTTGCTACTTTTATTGCATAGCTCAAAGCTCTCGGACTCACAGCTTTAGAGTACAGTAGCAGACAAACCTTTAATCAGGTACACGGCACTCTACCATACATGCATTTTTGCCATGTGTAAGAAAAGGAGCACTTATGCAAAAAAAGAGGCTGATGTTCACAGCTCTATTTCTCTCTCAGTATTAAACTTGACAAATAAGACGTATCAAAAATGTAGCAAACCTAAAAATAACATCATAAATGAGTAAAGCCAAGCAGGGCAGGGCATCGCAACACAGCCATGCAGCCTTAGTCTTCTTCTGTTTCAGCTCCTGAATATCAGGACTCACTTTTCATTAGAATGTGTGCTCAAAGCACAGGATGGGAAAACCTCTGCTGTTGTTTGGCCATGCAGCCAGTGTATAGAGTGTATATAGATGGAGTTTAGATGTACACACAGAGCAGGAGATCACATTTCTTATCACCATAACACAATGGAAACAACATAGTGCATTCCAGCATGATGATGCTGAAAATTTGATTGCAGGATACATGTTGTTGTGCTTGTGTGTGCTAGTGGCAAAGTAGTTGTTAATTCTAGAAACATTGTAAGGCAATTTACCCAAGAATATGCTTGTTTGTAGGGACTTATTGTTACTTGTGGAGACCAGTCAAACGTTCCCCATGAGAAGGGTTCTGGGTCAGATTTATGTTGGGTTCAGGGTAAGGTATATGTGTTGGTAATGGTTAGGGTAAGGGTCTGGGTTAGGACATACAAATAAAAGGGAATTGAATGGAAGTCAATGGAAACTCCCTGTAAGGATAGCGGGACATAAAGTGTGTGTGGTCTTGTTTTTATGACAGTGTGGGGACCTATGTCCTTATTGGAAACAAAATCCTGATACTAAGGTAAGGGTTATTGCAAGGGTTCAGTTAGGCCATATAAGATGAATGCAAGTCATTGAAATATCCCCATAAGTCCCGAAAACAAGAATGTATGTGTGTGTGTATATATTGATGCATCCGTAATGTACATTTATTTACTTATAGTCATAAATTCTTCAGCAGTAGTTGAACACACTAAAGTGACTCATTGGCTTGTAGCGAGAGCAGCCAGCAATGAAGCTGAGTTTCTTAATCTAATGACTGATGTAGATTTAACCCTTTCAGTGTCTTCCTTTGAGCACATCAAGGAGGCAAAACATAATGACTTCCAACAGATAAAATCAATAACTCCAAAAAGCTCTCCTTATTGTTGTTACAAAAGGGGTATATTTTTTTATAAGTCAAACGGTGATGCATAGATGACTAGCAGAGGGCATTATACCTCTATTGAAGTGTTCATGGTGTGCAATAACCAATTTCTATCAATCGTCCAATGTAGCAACAGGGGTTAATCAGTGACGGGATCAATGATCAAACGGGAGTCAGTGGAGGCTTCCCTATTTGGTCCAGAATAATAGGCTCTTTTATGCTGAATTTCTTGCAGATACGATATGCAGCTCATATCACTGAGGTTAATGCCTGTTCTGATAAAAAAGTACA
>NW_015150869.1:218319-220264 GCF_000732505.1 Cyprinodon variegatus | reverse complement strand
AAGGTTTGCTGTGTCTCCCAGCACAATCTCAAGAGTATGGAGGAGATTCCAGGAGACAGACAGTTACTCCAGAAGGCCTTCAACCCATCAGCAGAACTGGCATCTGCTCCTTTGTGCAAGGAGGAGCAGGAGGATCACTGCCAGAGCTCTACAAAATGACCTCCAGCAGGCCACTGGTTTGAATGTCTCTGACCAAACAATCAGAAACAGACTTCACGAGGGTAGCCTGAGGGCCAGATGTCCTCTAGTGGGCCCTGTGCTCACTGCCCGGCTCGATTGGCATTTGCCACAGAACACCGGAATTTGCAAGCCCGCCACTCATACCTGAAGGGGTCTGTAGAAGCCGTGGAGAACGTTATATTGCATGTAACATCATTCAGCATGACCGGTTTGGTGGTGGGTCAGTGATGGTCTGGGGAGGCATATCCATGGAGGGACGCACAGACCTATACAGGCTGGACAACGGCACCCTGACTGCCATTAGGTATCGGGATGAAGTCCTTGCACCCATTGTCAGACCCTATGCTGGTGCAGTGGGTCCTGGGTTCCTCCTGGTGCACGACAATGCCTGCCTCATGTGGCGAGCGTATGCAGGCAGGTCCTGGAGGATGAAGGAATTGATACCATTGATTGACCCCCACGCTCGTCTGACCTAAATCCCATAGAACACCTCTGGGACATTATGTTTCGATTTATCCGACGCCGCCAGGTTGCACCTCAGACTGTCCAGGAGCTCAGTGATGCCCTGGTCCAGATCTGGGAGGAGATACCCCAGGACGCCATCTTTCGTCTCATTAGGAGCATGCCCCAACATTGTCAGGCTTGTATACACACACATGGGGGCCATACAAATTACTGAATACCATTTTGAGTTGCTGCAATGAAATTTCAGCAAAACGGACTAGCCTGCCGCATCTTTTTTTTTTCACTGTAATTTTTGGGGCGTCTTCAGCCCTCTGTAGGTTGATAATTTTGTTCCTAACACATCACCCAGTCCATATCAGTATAAATAAACAGCATGATATTTTCCCCATTGAGATCTGATGTGTTTTCAAAGTGTTTCATTAATTTTTTTGAGCAGTGTATTAATTATTTAGTAGTTTATTCAAAGTAATCTGATCAGGTCACAGAAAATAAGGGAATGCTACAAAATAGGCTACTGTGAGTATAAATTGATGGATGTTTCCCCCTGCTGGCATCATTGCTTTACTACCACTCCTATGAAACTACAGATGGTGGCTCATTTGCTCAAGATGAAATCCAAAGTTTGAGGAATTTTGGTAACCCTCAATAGATTTTGTGGAGCAAGCAAACAAACAAAAAAAACACAAGAACAAAAAAAAATGTAGTGGACAAATTGTGTTTGAATTAAACTATCCTGGAACATGCCAGAATTGTCAGGGTTTGGTTGAGGTTTGAGGACCCAAATGCAGAGGCTGAGAGGTAGAGGTGAGTTCTTGCAGTTTTTAATGAATCAACACAGGTAAAAGAGGCATGTATCCAAAATCCAACTTAACATGCAAAACTTAACCAGAACCATGGAGACATGAGGGGAAAAGAGCAAGTGGAGTCAGGGAAAGGCGAGGAGAGATGAGGAACCAGCAATGAGGAACTGCACAGGGAGAGTATTTATGGGAGACTGAACAAAGAGAGGACTAACAAGCAGATTGGGAGCAGGTGTGAAGAGAGCAGTCTAGGAAGGAGCTAGGGAAAAGGAGACCAACAGAAGTGGGCAAAAAATTTAAAACCTAAGAACTCAAATATATCCAGAAAATACAACAAAATAGGAATTAAACCAATAAAACTAGAACACATGGAGCAAAGTAAAACATAACAGAACCTAGACTGTGCCAAGAATGATATACGTACATTTGACTTCTAAACTGAATTCACAATTCATCATCCTTGCAAAGTAATAAATTACTAGATTTCCCCAATTATAAAC
>NW_015150869.1:208591-216953 GCF_000732505.1 Cyprinodon variegatus | reverse complement strand
GTCCAAGTGCACTCCTAAGCATTTATAACCCTCCACAGTGTCCATGTGGAGGATTATACATTTCCATGGTAAAATCTCAATGAATACCTGTAAATACATTGTTAAACTTTCTCTTCCAGCATTTATCTCAACCTAATAAAGTTTATAGGGCCTGGCATAACTTGGCTCAAATTGGCTGAAAAACAGATGGGGAAGAAGTATTAAAGAAGACCTAACAAGTTTAGATTATAGGTCTATTATGGTTTGATTAGGATACACAGGTGAACGCCTTGATAAATGCGCCCAGCTATGCATGAGTCTTTTTAAAATTTAAACTATCTTTGTTCATTAATAGGTGCTTCTTGGGCATTCGTACTTAAAGATGACAACAAGATAACAAAAGGAAACTTAGTGGGCATCATCCTTTTACAGCAGCAGCAGTAGTTGGCATGCTCAGTGTTTAGAAGCCTACAGTAGTTCTCTTTACTTATTAAAGCCAACTTTACACTATAAGATTTTCGCACAACGCTGTGCCATGTGGACTCATTGCAATGTTTGAGGTTGAGATGAGTGCCTGATTCCTTTTACAACATTCCTTTCCCATCCTTTGATATCTTGCCATGTAGACCTCATTCCAATCCTCTTTACTGTTATTGTAACACAGCTTATTGAACAGTTGAATGTTCTGCACAATTCCTTTGCATTTTACGATGATTGTATGACTTGAAATTTTAATTTATCGAATTACTGAAGGTCTTAAAAATGTCTGTATGTTAGAAAATATCTATGCTATTGTGCTAACATAGGTTTTATTTAAGAGTTTTGTTGTTGGGGCAGTAATTATAATACAGTTTGGAACACTGTTGCCTTGCAGAAGATCCTGAAATTGATTCCTAATCCAGGGTCTTTCTGCATAATCTCCCCTTGCATGTGTGGGTTCTCTCTGGGTACTCTGGCTTCCTCCCACAAAACATAGTGTTAGGCTAACTAGCATTTCCAATTTGTGTCAGTGTGGGCATGGTTGTATGTTTGTGTGTGTCTCTGTGTTTCCCCGCAATTGACAGGCAACCTGTCCAGGGTGTACCCTGCCTTTCGCCCATAGACGTCTGGAGATAGGCACCTGCCTCACCTTGACCCTGATGGATAAAGTAGAAGAAGATGGCAGTTTGGATTACTTTACAAATCACTGTCAACATATACATTACTTTCACAATACACATTGTAAAAATGCAGGGCCTTAATGTTATGATGTCTAGCAAAATGCCATTATTCCCTACTAATGTATTGTAATAAAAGAAATTATATTAGAGTGAAGGCCATGCAATAGTTATCCAATTATTTTATTGTAAATTTAAAGTGAAAAATGTTGCAGTGTGCACTCAGACTTTTAATCAATGTGTAGCAGTTGCTAGGTTGTGTAGATTTGGATATAAAATTATCTGTAATCCACAAAGATGTTTGGTTCCTGTATGCATATGAGACAACCACCTTTCATAAGATAAGCCATTGGTGGCTAAAAGGTGCACCAATTCTTAAAATCATATTTTTTGTTTTTCTATTTACACTATGAAAAGATTCAATGAATAATACTGAGTTCATGGTATTTTGAAGATTTATTGGTGGTGATGGTCTGTCTTTGAGTTGGTTATGTATTTCTGGCTATGATGCAGCTTGAAAAATTGTGAGATACACTAAGCTAAACTTAGATGTTTACTTTAAAAATAAATCTGCCAAGGGTGTTATCATCTTTCTGCTATATAACTACAATACCAAGGTGCTCGTTCCCTGCAGACTTTTTAATATTTTGAATTTACAAATTTTTATCCCCATTTTTTTCAAACTATTATGAAGAGTCCTTAAAATACTTCTGAAAAACATCATCTAAAATAAACAACACAACTGACGAAGCTTTAAGGAATCATAACACACTAGTTCTCTAGCAGCAAAACCTGACAGCTTAAGATTTTTGCAAATAAAAATGTAATATGTATATCATCAATTCACTATTAGGATTGCCCTGTTTCTTAAGCGTTTTTTTTTAGAATCTGTTTTTTTCTGATTGAGAAATGTATTTTATTTGTTTTAAATTCAACAAAGCATCACAATCAGTTATTTATTGAGGTATATTTATTGATAAGTTCTGAATTTGTATTTACTTGTAGTTTACAGTCAGTTTACCCTTCTGGCCACAAGATGTCATAGTTGTACAACTTCTCTGTCACTCTGCTTATTATCCTAAATTTCTGTCATCAACCCTCAAACAGCCTTCATAAGCAGTATTAACATTTGTTAATCCCCTATGGTGCTTTCAGTGATACCTGTTATTTCTCACCTTGTCCTTCTTAGGAAGACCACTCTCCCAGTCAAGTTTGCTTGAATCTCACGGCTTTTATTGGAGGAAACTGGTGTTGTTCTTGTCTGAACACCCCTGCTTTGAGGTCAGTTTGATCTCCATCCTTGGCCGTCACATGTGGACAGACCTATTCTGGGTGGGTGCAAGGGGATTTTTGTTGGCCTTTTTATTGAGCTGAATCATAATATCCAGCACTGCTCTTTAGCTAGAGAAGGCAGGGAAGTAATGGTTTGACTATTTCCTACATTATGGAACTTTGGCAAAAGATAAGTATAGAAACCATAGTAAATTTATCTTAAACATGTAGATATGTGAGCTCAAAAAATATTTCTAAGGTTAGTAAATAAAAGTAAAGAGATTAACTACTAGGGGGTCACTGACTTTTGGTTTAAACTGAATTAAAATGTGTTTTTCTTTTATCACAATTTTTTTTTTCTTTTAATTTTTGAAGTAATGTCTTTAACAATCCAAAACAGAAATACATTTCTTCTCCGGACAAAAAGTTTTTTAAACAGGTCCAACAAACAACCCCAATAACTACAGAACAGAGCGTACACACATTCTCCTCTTTTCTTCTTCCAGTTTTCCTCTCTGTAAGGAGATGAAAAGATCTTTCATGTTGCTTCCTCTTGTTGCATTATTTATTACTGTGTGGCGCTTTATTAGCTGGTTTCATCTTAGATTTTGCAGTCTGGTTTTGGGGAAGCCTTTGAAATGTGTTTCTGACTCCAAACAATCTTTTGCCTGCTTTCTCTCACTAGATCCAGTCGCCTCCTCTCTTATGTGAATAAAAAAAGAAAAAAAAAGATTTTCAAAGTGGATGAGCTCCCCTCTGAAGCCAAAATCCATTCAGCACTGTCCTAAGGAACAGAGATGTTGTTTCTTGTTTCATGCTTGACATGAAAGAGGAAAAGGCCCTCCTTTTTAGTCATTAGCCTTATTAGGCAGCATGGATGAGCTTCAGATAACTTGCTTGGAGTTATTTGTGTTGCCACTAAAGCGACTTGAGTATTATTTTACAAACTACTTTGGGGAATTTTTATTGCCAATCAATGTGATATGTTTTCGAGTGCCAATGTCTTTCGTACAGTACACAGCCACTAGATGGTGGAACTACTCCTGATTTAAAACAAGAATAAAGGAAGGATTAATATTGTTACTGTAATATATTACAATAATGTCTGCAAAGTTGGTGAACCAGATTAAAGTAGATTTAGTCAACTGATTAAAGCTTTAACGCTAATGAACCTGAAAAAAATCTGAGTCTGTCAAAACCTATGCAAATATCTATTTTTGACCCATTTCTTTGATTTTTATATATCACCTGCATATACATTTTTAAACACCCTACATAGTGCGGTGTTTTTCAGTCTGCATAGCTGCATATACCTCACAGTAGGCAATTGTTTAAAAAATTGTACAGTGTATTTTAGTCGTAAATTTGCCATTATTGTACATTTGCATGAGTTAATTTTCCTGTCAAATTACTTCTGGTAAATTATCCCACTGTGGGAAAATTAACTATATTCTTATTATACAGTATATGAAAAAATTATCTTAATTGCCAAGGCACAAAAAACAAAAAATCAACTGCTGAGCAATTACTTCATCCCATAACAAAAAGGTAGCCCCAAGAACACCAACATATTAACCATAGTTAGGTTTGCTATTATACAGTCATATTAACTAGAATTAAATAGAATATTACAAAAAAAATTAAAATCGAATTCAGCAATTCAATTCACTAAGTCAAACACAATAGCTTAGTAAACACAGACCAATGTTTTTGAGCCAGTGTTTTAGGAACGGTATAATCACTGTTGCTTACAGGTAATGAAAAACACATTTAAGATCAGAATATTATGTCACACAAACATAAAACCTTATGCATGCAGACATGTTGGCTTAAAAAAAAGTTCCTTTCTAATCATCTTAAATGATCATCATTGTTAAAAGTTACTTTTAAACTGACATTGAATTGTTTATTTGATTTAGTAAATATGATGGTAGGTTTTGTGTAAAACTGGCACTCATAGAAATAAAGCAGCCTGTTAGATTAGTTCTTTTCACAACCATAAGCCACTATGTGTTTTATGAGAGAGATCAACATACAGTGGAAGAATAAAATTCTTTTGCATTTTTTATAATTAGCCCGTCTTATTTTTTCAATGCAGTTCTAACTTGTTTACTGTTGTTTTATTTGTAAGGTGTACTTCATATTTGTTAGTATCTTGTGTATATTTTTCTTGTACTTTAAAGTTATGCCCTACTTTGTGTTGAGTTAAAGCATAAACAAATTATGGATTAGATTTAATTATTTTTTTGCAAAGCGCTCCATTGTTTGAAAGTGGGAAAAAGCAAGCATAATTTTCCACACACACATATTCAAACTGTGTGAAAATGCTCGTAACATAAATCAGGTAAACTAACAGTGAGTCCTGCAACACAATCGGCAATGGTGTCAAAATAAAATACACTATTTGCTAGATTCTTGTTTCATAGCCGTAGACTGTAATATTGATTAAGTAAGAAGTTTATTGTACAAATGTAGACACTGTAGATATTTGCTGAGTTGCTTGAGCCATTCCCAAATCAAATTTAGGGCCACATTAAAGCTCCAGGAAAAAAAAAAAAACATTTAACAGCACATATAGTATCACAACTTAATAGTTAAAAAGTATACCTCAAATAGTCACAGACAATAATAACTAGAATACATAGATGTATTCTACAAATTTAAAGTTGTAAATAACTATCTTGATACCTGATAGCTTTAGGTTGTCCATATATAAGGACTTTAGCCTCATTAGTGCTAATTTTATCTCAAATTTTAACTGTTAAAGCTTGTCTCTGCTCCCATAGAAAATTATTCACCCTCGTAATCCTGCACTAAAACAGTAGTTAGAGATGTGCAGTGTAGATTTCCCACTGTACAACAAACATTTCACAGCAAAGCTTCATTAGGATAAAGATGAAAAGGATCCAGATGAAGATCTCACTGAAACCAAAGCGGTGTGTCTAATGCAGAAAGAGATGAAACTGTTTTCTCCCATCAGGGGGTTATCACAGATAGAGAAGTGTGCTACTGTAAATTATTATGAGGACAGACTGGATAAGAGCTCAGAGCGCCAGCATGAGGCTGGTTCAAAGGGGCCATCACGTTGGGTGAGAGATGAGATGAAGGTAAAGGGAAAGAAGGGCTAATATATTTTGGATGGCATGGGAACAGTTGGTGGTGGGGGCTGAAACCAATGTAAAGTTAATGTCCGGGCATTTCCCTCCCTTCCATCTTCTTCTCCTCCACAGGATTTCTCGCATCTTTATCAGGGAGCTGAACCACTCTGCAGTTGATGGTTGATAAGCCCAGCAGGTCTGTTTTGGTTTGAACTTGTCTTTTATTCATTCCATCCCTCCCAGAACCCACACCTCCACCATGGCCCGGTTTCTCCTGGTAGGCCTTAATCTCTCTCCCTAATCGGCTGCAGACGTGAGGCTTTGCCATTCCTCACAGGATGTGCCAGGGGAAAGGCCAAGTTTCCAGAGTTACAGTGGAGGTGCTTGGTGCAGTTATTGTGAAACCGGTTGTCACTCTCAAGAAAAGATACTTGCTGTTCCATCTACTCTGACTCTGAATGTTTTGGGGCAAGAGTCTCCACTGTGCAAAATTCTTGGAATTTTTTTTTTTTTTTACTGCATATGATTGAGAAGCCAGTTTCCTGCAATAGAAAGTTAAAAATAATAATAATGGGAAGGTCAAATTTACAGCTACACAGAGCAATGCCATGTATCTTTTCCTTTTCTCAAAAACAAATTAATAATAATAATAATAATGGGAAGGTCAAATTTACAGCTACACAGAGCAATGCCATGTATCTTTTCCTTTTCTCAAAAACAAATGTTTAGATTTCTATGTTGACTAAAGAACATCGTAACTGGATTGGCATGAAGCACAAACCCCTGCTAATCACTAAAGTCTATCAGAAACCTTTGATTATCTCTATGTAGCTTTACTAAACTTCTCCTATTTTTTCCATCAACAACACCATACATACTGTGATAAAATGACATACAGTACTGTTGGTCTATTTATTGATAGATAGGTGAGGTGTGAAAGCAGTTTCCTGGATTAATGTTTCTAATCAGGGAAAACCAGAATAAAGGGGACTGAATACATACCACACGTTAAGCAGTGCTTTCAAACTTTAGTCCTTAAGGTCCGGTGTCCTCCAACGTTTGAAAGTTTCCCTGCTTCATCACATCTTAATCAAATAAAAAAAATTCCTTCACATCTTAATATTATTATAGTAGCCCCTCACTCCTGTTCCTTCATCCTTCACAAAAGGACAAATGGACACTATTGTGGTTAGAAAAAGAACCTCCAGATGGCCAAACCAAATCTAGACAGATTTTAGCCTCCTGGACATCAATACATGATTGAAATACACATGGATGATGGTAAAAAATGAGAGTTACTCAATTGCAGCAAACGACTGAAGGTCTGTAATTTAAAACCAAAACATATCAAGGAGCTGTGTGTGACACGTTTGTACAAAGTACACGTGAAGCAATAATTTATTTTTCTTTGTATTTATGAGGTTGGCTCTGCTTATATGCACTATTATGTAACGACTGTGGGATCAGCACCATTGACGGACCTGGCTAGCTTCCTATGCATCAGGTACTATAATGCAAAGCATAAAGTGCCCTTTTCACCCTGTCAGCACTATTCAGACAGCTCCTATAATGGCAACCGCTGAAACACATACGTTTTGGCTAAAGGAGTCCTTACTAATTTAAAGGATTAGATGCTGACAAATCCTACAGATGTCCTGCTGAGGACTACTTTATAATATTTAGTTGTGTGGAGGCCAAGACACATCCTGGAATTGTATCACACCAGCCCTCGATGACTGAAGTTTGATGTACAATATGAGTTAACACCTTTTATTTCTCACAAAATGTTTAGAACTAGGTCTTTTTAAAGCATTCAATTCTCCCCAAAGATGTTAACTTTGGACCAAAGCTAGAGTTGTATGGAGACTTTTGCAAGCCACTCCAGATATTCTCCTTATTTTGGCAGAAAGTCATGTCATCGTTACATTTGTTGCATAAAGCTTTTGCAGTTTCATAGGTATTAGACCAGGAGAGGTGTGAGTCACAGTGGGAATGGGGCATAATACATTCAGCAGCCTGAGGTTTTCTGGTTGAGAAAACACTGAAAAATTAAGTGATGTGTGCAACTGAAAGTGACAAAATGAATAATCTAGGGTTTGAGCCAAATGCTTGGGAAATGTGGGGTTTGAGATTTTTTATTGGCAAAAATACTCTCTGAGTAGACTAGTAGTGGTACTATCTGAATTCTCATTTCATTGGCTGTTACAGTAGTTTGAATTCCCTTCAGAAGAATTTTACCTGCTCCTTTTAGCTAAGATCACCATTTAGTTTTACATCTAAAATAAAGTAAGAATAAAAAACAACCACCAGCTGAATTAATAAACCTACAAAAAACAGCTGGTTTCAGCATTAGTGAATTTTTGACAAGCCTAAAAAAAGCAAAATCCTTTGAAAATGAAAAAGATCACACACACACACACACATTAATAGCTCTTTCTTTCATGTTAGCCTTATAAAGCGGAATAAATAAGAACAATCCACTTCAGCGAGGAGCTTTGTAGGGAGGAAGCAGCTGGAGATGGCACTGGGCCGCAGTATTGTTTGTCAGCAACTCACTGTTTTTTACCACAGTGGCCTTTTGGTATCTCCTGTAGAAATGACGGGACATGTCAGCAGCACTGAAAACACTGCTGAATTGGAGAAGTTAAGCAATGGGGATTGTTGATGAAAGCTGTAGAACACAGACCAAGCTGCATCAGTTCAAACATGACTCAAAGTTGTTGTTTTTTTATTCTCAAAAGTTATAGGTCTATTTTGAACAGCAGCAAAAAAGACGTGCTTGAGAAAAAGCAGGTCTCATTGTATTACATTTGTTCTAGCTACAACATAGCTTTTGAATTTTGAAAAGAGTATATA
>NW_015150869.1:204988-208110 GCF_000732505.1 Cyprinodon variegatus | reverse complement strand
ATATATATATATATAAGCTGCTTCAGCCAACTAGGCAGTCTCCCTTTTCCTCCAAGCTCTCGGGTCCTGGGAGCTTTAGGGTTCTGAGCAGTATCTTTGCTGTTCCTAGAGTTGCACTTTTCTGGACCGAGATGTCCAGGGTTCTGTTGGAATCACTCAAGTTTGGGGCTCACTGCCTCCAGTACCCAAACACAACCACTGGCACCACTGATGCCTTGACCTTCCAGGTCTTCTCCAGGTCTTTTCTGAGTCCCAGCTATTTCTGTATTTTCTCTTGTTCCTTTTTCCTAATGTTGCAGTCTTGCTATGTTTATAACAATGTTTTTTTTGTCTGCCTTTTGTCCACCACCACAATGTCCAGTTTGTTCACCATTACCATTCAGTCCCTCTGTATTTGGAAGTCCCACAGGATCTTGGCTCGGTCTTTCTCTACCATCTTTGGAGGGTTTCCCACTTCTACCTTGGGGTTTCCAGTACACTATGTCAGTTACTTGGTTAGGGCGCACCATTTGTTTCTGAGGCAAGCATATGGGATTATTCCAATACAGGTCAAGGACAAAAGGGGTTCTACAAATGTGCCATACAATTTCATACTAACCTCTTGAATGTAAAGTTGAGGATTGAATATACAGGAAATAATATATGGAGATGTTTCACAACAGGTCCCACGTTCAATCTCCAATCCTATATAGATATCAGCTTTCATTGTGTTGTTTTTGAAAAATTACTTTTGCATAAACTGCCGTGATGTTTTTCAATTCAATTCAGGTTACTTATATAGTGCCAATATACAGCACATGTCATCGCGAAACTTTACAGTGACAATTCAACCAGATCATACAGTCATATTGGTTCAAAGTTTTTTACCTAAGGAAAACCAGCTGATTGCATCGCCTCATTGACTTGAAGATAATCTTGAAGACCAGAAGGCAATCTTCAAGACCAGAGTTCTTGAAGATGTCAGCAGTCTGCTTTCGCTCCTTCCCAAGTGCTGTTATCTTCAGTTTCCAGAACTAAATGAATACTAAATTATACCAAAGGAAGTTTTCAGGCAAGATAGTTAGTAGATCATTTCTAATTGTTATACCACATTTTTAAAACACAAAATTGATTGCAAAACATAAGGACTACTCCTAGCCCTATATTTTTTATACCACATTTTCCTTACTATTTGTTATGAGTCAATACTCTTAGTTAATTCATTATTTCTCCTAGAAGTGGGTTTTGAATATTCATAAATACAACTTTTTGGACTGAGCACCCAGCTCCCTTTGTTGGGTACAGTGAGAAGGATTGTTGCACATATGACACCACTGAGCACAAACTGGAAAGAATTAGTAGGAAAAACATGGAATGTCTCACAAGTAATAAAAGCATTTGTTATTTATTTAATATGTTTCTCTTTTGAAGACATCTGATCAGCACTGTGCAGTTACTCAAGACAATATAGACTCTTCAAAAAAATTTACAGACTAATGACTCAAATAGGGATAAAAAGCTTTGCTTGGATTTCCAGCCAGTTGGCAGTTGATGTAGGGAAATTGTTAAAGAGCCCAAGACCAATATAGCCAAAACCGAGGGAAAATGATGCTTCAGTTTAAAGCATATAAATGCACACAACACAATTGTTATTTTTAAAAACATGGTCAAATACTCCAGTCTAAACTGGCTATCACCATGATCCTGTGTTCTGTCTCAAAGACTTTTTAAACCGATTCAGGTGTTAAGCCTTAATACAAACTATTACCCAAATATTGCTGGTATCAAAAGCTTATTGTCTCGTATTAGTGCTAACAATGACATTGATTTGGGCACTCACACAAGAGGGCAACAGAGAGTAAACAAGAAACACATGGGAGCTCAAATACAACCAGGAAACACAAAATGGATATGAAACCAATGAAAACTCAAAAAGTAAACAAACTGAACCAAAAAGTGCAAAAATACGACAGCTATAGGAACTAATTTCACTTAAGGAAGAACCAGACAAATAAAAGATGAATATGTTAGAATGATTGGTCAAGTTACCAATTTCTTTAGCATAATTTTTCGTACTACTTTAATATGTGTTTTTTTTGTGTGCATAAAGCACTTATATGCACAATGTCCTTATATATTACTGTTATAAAATTGAAGACGAAATGCGCACTGCTATTCAGGTACAGGAGGAACAGTTTTGTCAGGCTGCTGATGTGGCAAAACATTGTGTGGAGACAAAGCAGTCTGCATGCCAACATATGCAGGCCTGATGTCTGAGGGAATTTCTTAATTTGATACATGCCTATGAACAAAGAGAAAACAACAACTTAAAGACATAAAGACTTAAATTTTACTTATTTTACTTACTGAATTGTGTTAAAATGGTGTTCTGTTTATCATTGTGACATAGAACAAAAGCATATTGAGAATCTGCATTTTTTGTAGTGTAGAACCATTTACCAAACACTGCCTGTATGTTCACTGTCAACCTGTTGATCAGTTTTGGTCTCATCTGGATAAAGAACCCTCTTTGAGAAGGTTGCTGTGTTTCCTACTTTAAGCTTCCCCTTAACAAATTACTGTTTACTTGAGACAGTTCCTTAAAAGTCACGTTCATGGAGATGATCTTTAACTGTTGTCTTTTCCAAAAAATGACTCTCCACAGGTCAGAGAGAGTTATCAAGGTTGTTTTATTGCTTCTCTTATCAATGCAAGAAAAAAAAACACAAATACTCAGAGAAATAACTTGAATCTGACAAAACTAATAATAATTTAAAAAGACAAGCAAAAAAAAAAATAAAATAAAATCCTAGAAAATGAAAGGGCTTTCCAACCATGATTCAAAATAATGATTTGCATAACAAACTTATGAAACAGATAAGGATAGAAATTATCCTCAATATTTAGTTGCATAACCTTTTGAGGCACTCACTGCCATTAAGTTATTGCTGTAACTTAATGGTTAAAGGATTTGTATGATGGTGATTGTGTGTGTGTGACACAGTGTGTAACAGAAGCCCACTGATTGATTACAAGATTGGACAGCCGTGATGACTAATTAGTGGACACCCTTGATTTAACATGTCATTTTTCTCACATATTTTTTTTTTTGTTTGTTTGTTTGTTTTTCAGGGGTACCATTA
>NW_015150869.1:202039-203926 GCF_000732505.1 Cyprinodon variegatus | reverse complement strand
TATTTATGCTGTGATATAGTTGTGTATTAATTAGGTAGAAGCTGTTGATGATTTAAATATACAGGAATCAGACTGTGGGGGACTACATATACTGTTTTAGCACACTGTTTTTACTTTGTTAACATTTTACTTTGCATATTTTTACTATAAAATCACAACTTTACAACATTTAGTTTTATGGCTTTTTCCCTAAAAAACTTTGTTTCAAAGAAGCTGAGCTGTCTGTTTTAAAATCAGCCACTTTAGGTGACATAATTTAAGATTTATTTGTTGCAATCTGTTTTTTTGAAAAAGTGCCACAGCTGCATATTTAACAGGAAGGTGATAGCTACAGTAATAACTCCCATGTTGTGGTTCAGGAGGACAGATGTTGTGACAATCAACCAGGGGCACGAGGAAGTGGGTGACTGCAAGCACAATATCCAGAATGGCCTGATAAACACTTTGGATAAAGGAAAAACCAAGTGTCTGCAGGATGTGCTTTTGAAGTCTGCTCGTATTGTTTTTTGTGTCGTTTCTTTGGCAGATAAAAGAGGCAGGTGCCTTTGTTGTTGGAGGTTACAGGAATGTGAGAAAAAAGGGTTCCATTTAGTGTCATTATATCCTCTTTCATATTGGTTCCCACTGCAGAAGACATGTACAGTATATACAGGAAAGGCAAAGCTCCATTACCTGGCCGTTTCATGTTACCTGGAGGTAGTGGGGGTTAAAAAGCCTAATGGCCTTTGATGAAATATAGCAATACTTAACCTGATCTTCTTATATTCAATAGCAGGACCTAAGGAAGAAGCATGGGATCAGACTTCAACATCTTTGATAATCTGCACTAAGGTCATGCACCTTCAGCAGGGGAAACATCCAAACGTTATACAGTAAATCATAAAGCCAAGAAAGGTTTTTTTGAGAGCTTTACTACAACAAAGGCAGACGTCTACATTTTAGCCTGGGCTTTGTTAAGAAACAGCCTTTGCATCTCAATGTTAAGAAATGTTCCCATGCATCAGTGGTATGAATAAGTCATTTCCTTAGTTATGTTCTGTTTTTATGTTTTGCAACCATCCATTAGTCACTTCTTGGCCTGTGGATATAAACAAAAAACTATCAAAAGCCAATTGAATTTTACAGTTCAATGGGGAACAACATCCTTTTCGACATAGAGCTGATAGACCATGATACTGCTGGTATGGTACAGAGCCAAATGGAAGGGGTGAGGTAAAACCTTTATCACTGAGATGCCCCCAAGCGAGCAACTGACGTACAGTAGTCACAGATGCAATTTTATTATTATTAGAGTTAAGGATGATTGTCCATTAATTGACTTACAGACACAAACTGATTAGATGCTAAAAATACATAAAGGGAAGGGCCATAAATTTAACTGGGTTTTACTTCTAGATTCATGATTTAATTTTAGTGTTAAAAAAGGCTAAATGCTGAACATAAATGCTTCCTAAAGCAGCACAATGGGCAAAACATAATGAAGGCATATTAAAAGCATATGGCTTTCACCAGTGTCTCCTGTTTTCCTTGTTCACAGTTACAAAGATACTTCTCATTAGAAAAATTATTGTTAGGTCTCTTAGTTAAAATATGCATCAGCTAGAATATCCCTGGGAGATTATGCATCAGCTAGAATAAGCTTGGCAGATTACCTACATGAATAATATACAAGTGTATCAGTGTCGCTTCTTAAAATTTGGCAGAATTTTGGCAAAAATATTTAAATAGTTTCTGCCACAGAAGGGTGATGGTGCTTGTGGAGGGCTCTTGAGTCTGAAATTAACAAAAACAAAGTCTAAGGTTCTAAATAAAAATTAACTTAAGATCATGAATTTAATAGAAATCAAACGATTAACACGGAAGATGAATAAACAATGTAGAGCATAT
>NW_015150869.1:184263-202014 GCF_000732505.1 Cyprinodon variegatus | reverse complement strand
ATATATATAATAGTGAAGAATAAGATGTAGGTGCCCATTAAAATGAGTAGACTGGATGCTCTACTGACAGACAAGGGTGGTAATAAAAATGGATGACATTCTAAGTCATACAGTTGGATAGGTAGTGGATAATAGTAAAAAAGAAAAAGAAGGATAATACAAATAATATTTATATCACATCTCATATCCTATCTCAAAGTCCTACAAACAAAAGTAAAAAAAAAAAAAACACACTACCATGCTTAGTGTATCTTTATGTTAAATTAAATGGCGACAGCAGTAGACTGGTTTTCCATATTAATAAAAATTCCTCTAGAGTAACATTGTTTTCTTCAGTTTCATAGTTTCCTGCTTCAAATTATTCAGCAAACCAGGGAGAAAGCTTCCTATAAATAATTGTCATAATTTTTAGGGGGACTACATTTTCTAAAGCAGCACACTGAGAGAAAGTTACCCTGTCAACAAGTTTAACAATTTGTAGAGGGGGATACATTAAATGGCCGCTCCACTGCAATGTTGTTCTGAGGAAATTAAAAAGGAAAGGGTTAGGGTTTAAAGTGCCATAATGCAGAAAAGGATTATGATTTAATTTTTGTTGTAACACAAGAATTTAGAAGTCAGAATGACATGAATGGACTTAATATCTGGATCACCCAACATGAAAACATCTCCTCTCAAGCTATTTTGATAAGCTATATTTCAAAATAAAGTCTGTCTTTCTTACCAGGTTTTTTGTGTTGCTAGATGGCTGGTACAAACTAGCGGCAGCATTTTGTCTGGTAATATATGTAACATCCAATTCAAGCTCTGGTCTAAAATTATAATGGCAGGAAAGAAAGGAAGATAAACAACTTTCTTCTTTTTCTGTCTGAGTCCAAAACAGAAAAAAAAACAATCTGTGGTTAAATTTAATGATGATGAAAGTTTGTCTTTTGTTAGAGCTGAAAAATGGCAGCTGCTGTTTAAAGTGGTCTTTTATGTAACACAGCCCTTTCTGCCTCATACCATTACATTTAACACTGTGATCCAACTTGGCATAGCGCATGTTTTTCTTTCTCTTTTTTCCCCTGTTAGCTCTTTGTGTTCTCAGTTTGATAAACTCCTGCATGCTAGTACGTTTTTTTGTTTTTTTTTTTTTAAGCAGTGCAAAACTTAGGGCATCGTCCAATAACACGTCAATGCAAAGGTAACAAAGGGGTTCCCTTGTGCATCAAGCTGGATGAAAAAGGGGTGTCACAGCTACCTACTCCATGAGCCAAAACTGCATCTTCTTCTCTGGTCATCATGTCAAGATGAAACATGGACACTGGTTTCCAATGTCCAAAACCACGATCATGGCACATGGCACAACAGAACTGTCTTGCAGAGGATGCTAATGAGTTGTGCAACAAAATGTCTTGATCTGGGCTTTTAACCTCCAGGCCACAAGTTGGTCAAAGACGTTTTGAAGATTAAATATTTTTAACATCTGTTGTTAATTGTAATAACCATAGTCTTCAGCTGCTCTAAGCGCCTTCCCATAAGTTATTACCCACATATAACATATCTGGCTCTGTGGCACGGAAGCCCTCTCCTGCACAGAGTTTTTTCAAAACAAGCATCCCTGTTTTGGTCCTTCCTCTTCTTATGCTTTGACCAGAATTCCCTTTTGTTTTTTCTATTTTATGATACCACATTGTAATTGAGGGGTTGCAATGGACCTGTGTCCTGTCAAACACTTTCCTTATCTGTCATTGGCTGTTCTCTCACAATCATTCAAACATTCATAGATTCTCCTAATCATGTCCAATAAATGACATGTGTCAAACTTAGGATGGAATTGGCATAAATGTTTGATTTACATTTTATTTAGTATACATTTCAACCAAAAAAAGGTATAACATTTTGAAAATCTATTTTCTATATAATCTGAATAATGACAAAAACCCATAATGCTAATAAATCAGTGTTCCTTTGTAGTGATGAATAAAATGAGAAATGCTGTAATTACCAGGCTTTTGATTCTTTTGTGTTTTTGTTTATCTTCCAACTTTACCATACAGAGTCAATCTTAAAAGTCTACACAGCCATGGGTAAAATTCCTTGATCTTGTGTCACAAACAGTGACATCAGTCAGAACCTTTCCAAAAAAAGCTTATCCATTTTCATAGGTATGCATCTTCTCAAGCAAACCTGTCATTGAAACACCATTTAATTTCAGCAATAATTCTCTTGACTACACACTTTCAGGCAGCTGCAAGTAATTTGGTAAGCTGTGAATAAATCTCTTGTTCGATTTTCTTGACATCTGCTTGCTGGTATATTTTAGTAAATGTTTCAGAGACTTTTTCAGAGTAAAATTGATTTGATTGCACAAACTATACATGTGCAAACTTTAAAAAGCTTGTTGCAGATTTTAGATTATTTTCCTTTCAACAAATCGCTTAGCTTTGAATTTTGAAGGAGGTTATCACTGACTGATTTTCTTTTGAAACTAAGATCTGCCATTTTATTTAACGGGGCTGGTCAATGGTTTTTTTAGTTGTAGTATAAGACTAATTGCTCAATAAGGGAAACATCACAAAGCTGATTTTATGGGTTAGTGGACAGCAAATGATGAACAGTGATAACTACTTGCCTCATTTCATCTTGATGGCCACCAGGCTGGCCATTTGAATCGTAGCCACTACTACAGCCTCACATCTTATTTCCATAAAGTTTGATCTCAGAGTGAAAATTCTGTTGAAATGTGCAATGAAAAGATTATGATCAGTTCTCCGATGTATTCATTTTTCATTCAATTCACGGAAACAAATTTAATCCTAAACTAAACTGTATTATGGTTCTTAAGGAATCAAATGTAGAAATAACTTTGTAGCGTGAGCACAGGGTGATTTTAATTTGCCAGTAGCCACCACAGATCACCATTGTGGGATCTTTAAAGAGTGGCCCAACATTAAAGGGACTTAGTGGTGGCAGGTGGTGCTCTGGAAGAGGAAGATCTCCCTGTGGTCTCATTGAGGCCTGAGTGAGAGAGAACTGAGACAGGTGGTCAAGCCCTTTAATGTTGCAGGCTTTTTAATCTGAGCATGTGGCACCAAACCAGGCCAAAGTTTACACTGACCAAGAGCTCTTTACTGGCAGAGCTGTGATGCAGTTTCTTTTACTCGCTGCTCCATCTGGTTTGAAGGATTTTATGAATAGCATGGTTACCTTATCCTCTAGTGACACATGCTTTGCTTTCAGTGTTTTGGACATTTAGTTCAAAGCTTTCGGCACCTTTATATGACAACTGGCAGCTTACTAAGAGCTTATTGCTCCCGTTTGTTGTCTGGTACTTATTTGATTGGTGTCATTTTATAGGAGAAGATGTACCGGCTGTTCATCTGATCTAAAAAAAAACAAAAAAAACAAAAAAGGAACAAAAGAAAAAAAAAAGAAACTTAAAAAACAACAATAGATAAACCTGAAAATGAATATTTGAGCTCAAGCCTTAGAGGTGTAAATTGGTGTTAAACAATCTTTCTGGGTCTCACTTGAGTCAAACATTTGAGTCACAAATTATATTATGCTCAGTTATGGAAACCAGTGATTGTGGTCTGAGGGCTTCAACACTTTATATAGGAGCTGTACCTTTTTTCCTGTTTCTGCTTCATAGATCGCATCTTTATTCCAACTGTTTTACCGTGTGCATTACTATGGGGGTTTGTCAATGTGACCGTTTCAGGTTCCCTGTTTGTTTGTTTTGTTCAGAGTTTTGGAGGATTTTTAATTCTGGCAGAGTCACACCTGCCTCTGAGGAGGTAATAATATTTACAGTAATAATAGAAAGCTCACTTTAGTGACCATGCTTGAAGCTAAGCGTGTTCATGTGCTTTTAGACATTAGAAAACTCAATTTTGAACAAAAGTCAAGCTTTTTTTAATTCATCAAGGTTTAAGTGTTAGCAGGATTAGTGGATAATATGGAAGCTTTTATGCAGCTGTTTGTGTAAATGTTGAAAAAGAGTGGCAGAGTCGTAGACAGCAGTATAATGACTTGTATACACGCAGAGAATGTTGAACCTTATCTGATAATAACACTTAGCATGTGTTTCAAAGCTTCATTTCAACCCCAAAGAGCTGTCTCTCAGGTTTTCATGAGTGTAGACTGAATTCAATCATCTGTTGTTCAAAATCAAGAAATATCCTGAGCTTATACCTTTAGAAATATTTTAACAGAAGCATTATACTGATATATTCTTGAAAACAAAAAACAAAAAAAACATTCTCATTTTCTCAAAATACTCTCAAAAACTAAAATACACAGGTTAAACTTTTTAGAGTAAAGACATTTTTAAAGGACAGCATGCAGTACATCAATTCATGACTGTATTATCTTTTAAGTTTTTACAATCCAGGACAAGAAATTCTGATCTTTCACAGCAGTAAAAAGAAAAGAAAAGAAAACAAACAAACAAAAAACAGTATCAAATTGCATCTACCAAAGATAAAGATGATTCCCAATATGTTATCAGTCATGTTAACAAAGGAAAGGAAAGCTAAATAAGGAAGAGCTGTGGCTCAGTACTGGTTAAAGTATCTTGTTGAGATTTTATGACTTTGTAACTCCACGTTTGCATTAAGGCTGATGCTCATTGATATGAGATCCTTAGTGCTGTTATCTTGTTGATGGTAGTTCATAGTGTTCAGAAAATCAGATAACCGACAACAGAATGATTGCAGCTCCTTTTTATGCTTTGTGAAGTTGTTTACCCTCATTACATATGTTATCTTAAACAAAGGAAATGTAAATCCAGAACAACTTCCAAATATCAGCAAGTTTAAACTTTTTAGCTCACAACACATTAATTTAAAATCCTGCTTTAAAGATTCATTAAACATATTACACAAGGGTAAATTACTGAATAAGAATAAAACACGACATACAAGCAAGGATTCATTTTTATGTATACATTTAACATCTTTTTCATTAGTGCCTCTTTTTACCTCCTTAGTAATGAACTCATACAGTGCACTGCAGGGTGCCACTTCAGATCACTCTTAATAAATCCCTGTGGAGCTCTATGGAAAAACCATTGATTGTTGCTCAGCCTCTTTTTCCTTTTCTTTCTTCATCTACCCCTAATTCTTTTCACTGTATCCCTCAAAATACTTCATACCCACTATCCCACCTTCCCATCCTAAATCTTTATAAACTAGTGATTATCAGTTTACAGACAAATGAAACTTATCTGTATTGTAAACGAACACTTGATTTTTTTATAAAATTTGCTTTGGCAGTGAAGAGTTGAACTGGCATGTTCTGTACATAAAATAATGAATTATTATTGAACTTATTTGTATTGGCTCTGAATCAAAATCAGAAATACTTTAATAATTCCAGGGAGAAATTACTTAAATGTATATAGAATACAATAATTATAATAATAATGATTAGATGGTACTAAGTATTAGTTCTTCTGTGTGGAATGATAGAGTTGGAACAAAATCAGTAGTAGCCATTAAGAAATTTCCCCACTGTCCATTGCTGGTCCTCTACAATTCCTTTTTAAACATCAATCTTTGTACTAAGATATATTTTCTGTCATGATTTGTGGACATTAAGATCTAAAGACAAGCATTATCTACTGGTCAGATCCTGTAATTCAGTTAAAAGATGGAGTCAGAGTAAAAAAAAATATGCACACCCAGGAGAAGGGGGGTCAGTCCAGTGGCTGAAGGTTGGAGGGGATTTTGCTGGGAGTTGCAGGGAAGTGGGCTGCCATTCAGATGGTGTTTGAGTGGCCATTTTGAATGGCTGCTACTGTATAAATAGTATTTATTTGAAAAGTAGCAAACCCCTCATAAAGAATGACAAAAAAGCTGAATAGTCATATATAAAGAACAAGTCTTTCTAGTTTTTTCTTTTTTTTTTTAAACATCCATGCCTATGTACGCCAACAGAGTTAGAAAAATTAGGTGAAGAAATAATTTTAAAAAATCAAGGGTGGTCAGCCAGCAGCTGACCCCTCATTTGACAACAGTGTTCAGCCTTAATTAAATTCACAAAGACAGTTTCTGTTTAAATGGCATCACATGTGTCTCCTTTCTTGGACTTAATGTTAAACACCTTATACAGTAAATGTAGAAAATCACTGAGACTGAGGTTTCCTCATTCAATAGCACCTCCCACACTGAAAAGTGTGTCTGTGGAAACTCATAACCTTTAATACATTGATTGACTGGAAAATGTATTACTGGTTATCAGCGGTTTCCGGCTAGCTAAATTTAAATTCATAACCACATTACTTTATAACTGCTTTATCTAAAAATATGTAGATATACAATATCAGCCTCAACAATGATAAAAAAAAAAATGGACCATGTAAAAAATATTGTTCCTCACAAGTAAGTCAGTTGGTTAGGCATAGGGTCATTAGCCATGAGGCCATATTATAAACATAAAAAATGTTCTTTAAAGCACATACAGTAGAACTTTTTTTCCTTTATTCGGTTCCCAAATGAATCTTCAACAGCAAGAAAAGGTTCTCCAGAGCATTTAAATGTTTTAACCTAAATGTTTTAACCCTAACCCTTATTAAGAAAATGTTTTATTTAGAGTGAACCTGGTATCCTAAGACCCAGAGAAACTGTACATTTAAGTTTTCCTGACAGACATTTGATTGATTACCTACAGTATACCGCTTATGAAGCATTTGATGCCTCCTTTACTTCAATGGTTTAAACTTTACAGCTGCTGAATTTTGTATGACCTGTATCACCAACAAGTCACTTAAATCCTTTCCAATCTGTTAAGAACATTTAATTATGATGTTAACCCATTAAAATAGTTTTGGACCTTTATAATGTGCTTCTGTGTCTTATCTTAAATTTGTGAACATTTCTCCATGTCAATTTATTTCTATATTGTCTTAACATTCATATTTTAAAGACAGAATTAGCAAGTATTCAGAATGTCTCTGTCTGAACTGTTCAAATGATCTAAATAGCAAAAGGAATGCTTGTTGTTTTTTTCTTTTGCTAGTAAGCCACATCCAGATGTGTAAATTCATTTAGGATTTTTCACACACAGTAATATGATCCCTTTTCTTTATAACACCCATCAGAGGAGGTTTTTCCTCCACTGGTCAGTAAGATCAAAGTAAGTGTTTAGAGATCGACCTGTTTAACTGTGTGTCCGTTGATGAATCTGGTTTTTTCCACCTCCCACACACGCATTCCCAAACTCTAGATAGCATCTTCCCTGGTCTTTTTAAAGTGCCATCTGCAGCGCTTTGACCGGGCCTGTGACATCACTTCCTCTCTCACATGGAGGCGTTTGTGGGAAATTGCACCACCATGACATCATGTAATGGTTCCAACATGCGGTGAGAAGAATTGGATCCAACCAGCAACAGATGCTCTAAAGCGAACTGAACTTTGCAGTGAAATCCTCGTCTTTGTCTTGCCTGATTGAACTTCAAGTTTTTATATTTTTACACCTTTCAGCTTTTTCAAACTGAATTTTGTCCTTTTCTTATGAGCTGAATCTGCACATAAAAACTTAATGATGTCACACTGACCTCTGCACCATCGTCCTCCACTGTTATTATCATGTTGCCTAAAGTCTTGCTCCAATAACTCAATATGACTCTGCAAGCTCTTTCATCCTGCATGAGAATCTTCACACATCTTGTATCCATCATCTGTCCCTCCTACACACCATCAACTCCTTCACCATTCTCACGTTAAACTCCCCATTACTCCCTCACTCGCTTTCACTCTCCTGCAGGCTCCCCTTTTCTTCCTCTGACATGGTACATCAGGAACCACTGAGCGTGTGCACTGGCTGCATTTGTCTTGGCACAGACTGAGGGTTCTAATGTTGCCACTTCAGATTAAGTGTACTGGATGACTGTGGAGAGCAGCTTCCTTCTCATAAGGCTGCAGTAAAAGATCAGAGGAGGTGGGAGGAGATGTCCACTAATCCATCTACTTATGATTTGCACAATTTCGTCCCACTAAGTTGAACCAGCACACCAGGAGAACGATGTCTCAAAGTTGTTTACTGTACTCAGCCTTCTTTTTTTTTTTGGTTGCTTTTGTTGACACTTTCACAAGCATGCTCTTGATTTCTCTGTTGTAGCCCAGAAAAGGGGAAAAGTGAGTTATAACTACCAAACTTTTTAGCTAATTGGAGCTGTTTTGTAGCGGAACCTCTCCTTCTTGTACTTCACATGCTGTCAAAAGGGGTAATAGCTCTGCCATTCGTAATGAACTTCAGAGAAAGCTATCCCCCCAAATATGTAAGCCGATGTTTGTGTATGTGTGGGTGTGTATAAGCTGCTGTGCAAATGGGGCGGCCTTTGATGTAGCGCTGGTCGGATCCTGTAGTAGTTTGGCGTTCCCAAACTGGCTGAGCCTGTGCTTTTTTCTTTCAAGGGAAGAACACAAAATAAAGATGGAGAGACGTATGAAGACAGGAAATAAACTCAGGAATGATAGTTCTCATCGTTAATGTTTTGAGTTTATGATGATAAATGAAAACAAGTCACCCACTTGCTGAGTTTCTTTTTTCTTGACTTATCCAGTGTTTGCATTAATACATTTCTATGTTGACTAATGACTGATATCTTTTAGAAACACAATGAGTACAAATGTGAATAGCAATATCCTGAAGTTAAAAATATATACTGTAGGTATAAAATTGTAAGTATATTCTATAAAATAAAAAAAAGAATAACACTTGGCAGAAAAGACTGAAGTTTTCTTTAAAAAAAATTAAGAAATGAATTGCCCTGGCCAATCAAGCATCATACTCACATAAGCTCCCTAGTGCCTTTGTATATATATTTGTAAATCCATCCTTATGAGGAATCTATGACATTTAATTCTGCTGGTACTTCCATACAGCTGGAGTTTTCTGAGGCGCAGCCTCTACTGGCCACCTGAGGAATTGCAGTTTAGGTACTACTAACAAAGAAACAGATGCTGAAAAAAGGATCTTATACCATACCTTTTACCTTGAATATGAATAATACAAATTAAAAAAATAGAGTAATTTACATGTATATTTTAACGCAATAAAGACAGCAAAAAGTTAAACAAGTAACAAGTAAAAAAATTATATTTTAAAGAATATATCTGATGAGGGTAAATTGATTCATTCTTAGTATAAATCAGTTTACATCTTAAGATCTTTGGACTTGGAGCTCATCATTTAAAATAATATCAGAATACCAGTGGAAACATGCAAGAAGCAGGTCAGCAATAGTTTCAAAATATTTTAATATTTTCAGCTTATTTGTATAGCATCAATTCTCAACACATGTCATTTCAATGCATTTTACAGAGACAATTCAGCCATTTCATACAGTCACATTGTTTCATCATTTTCTATCTAAGGAAAACCAGTTGATTGCATCGACTTGTTGACTCGAAGGCAATCCCTCACACCAAGCAAGCTTGTAGCGACAATGGAGAGGAAAACTCCCTTTTAACAGTAAGAAACTTTCAGCCGAACCAGGCTCAGTGAGAGCTGATTTTCTGTTTGTGCTATAGATATCTGAAATTTACCTAATCATTACAATAAAAACAATTATTTTATTTCTGGTTATTTTGAATTATTCATAGAGTTAAAGTCTAGCAAGATGCAGGTTGATAAACAATAAATAAATGTGAAATATAGTTTTTAAGCTTAGAGATGAACTTGTAGATGGGTGGCAGTCGAGGTAAAAGGAGGACCAATTCTATGTTCACATTACTGCTACCCACTGGACTAAAGGTGTAGTGCAGTTTCTCTCAGGTTGATTGTCGAGGGGCTTCCAGAGCAGTGGAAAAGCATGCTAATGGATTACCTGGGATTCCCATTACCAGAGTAAGACAAATCATGGGGATTTAAATCGGGGGCTCTCTGTGGAAAAATAGCTGGTGTCAGATATTTAGAATGAGACCACAGCTACTATCTACTAATCAACCAATAGAAATGGACCTGTAATCCTAAGTACTCATTTCATATGTAACTTTACAAGTAATGTGTTTGTGTCTCTATTGTTTATATATTGATTCGTTATTAAACCAGATATATTAATTTAGAAATCATTACAGTAATTGTTTATTTCTCTTAATGCCTTTTTTCAATTGCAATTTTTACATTTCAATTTAATCGCTCTTTTGCATCCAACTCATTACTCTAAGGGAGCAGCGAAAAGTGCCAGATAGCCAGCTGTGAGAATGAAGTCTTGCTCAGGGCTCCAAGTTGCAGTCAGTAGGGTCAGAATCGGGTACTTGCAGGCTTCTGCAGACAAGGATTCTCTATTCACACAAGCATAAATCTGGCAGTTTTTTTTTACCAGCATCTGCTGCATCTACCTTCTCCTCCATCTCACCTTTGTTTATACTTGTTTTGATGCATAAACTCTCTAAATACAAGGGCGTCTTATCATTCTTTCTGTTTATTTCTGGTGGTACAGGTAGATGGCGTACTCTGATAAAGTTGTTACTGACTTACATTGTAACAAATTTAGTTACAAACATTTATCTTGCAATGTGCACAAATCAAACTTGACCTGGTAACAACATTTTTAAATCTATATCACACAGTTTTATGGAATAGTCTTACAGGAAAATTTATTGAGGAAAAATACAATAAAGACAAACAATTATAAAGCTTTACACAGGGATATCTTTTAGTGCATATGTAATAACACATATTTCTGGATCTGTGCACATCTCCCGACCTTGACTTTGACTGCAGCTGCAGCTCCAAAATCACAGCATAGCACTGATCCTGGGGGCTTCCTTTATAGTCCTGTATAAATCGCTTCCTTTTCAGGGTAAAGGCCATTTTTTTTATATTTCTTTCCTACACCTTTTTTCCTGCTTTTCTAAACTGCTCCTCCTGTGTCTGTGCTGTTCTTTTAACATGCCAGATAAAAAAAGCCTCAGTTTGTTTGTGTGTGTGTTTGTATGACTGAAGCAAGCTGCAGGTGGAGAAACATCCAGTATCTCAAGCCTTCAAAAGCCCCTTCATGTTCTACTGCTAGATGCACACAGAAAAGCCAAAAAATCCTGGCACAAAGCCAGAAGAAATTGTGTCAGAATGCTGATTTTAGCAGGTCACTGTGTGTTCTTCTTTAATATATATATATATATATATATATATATATATATATATATATATATATATATATATATATATATACACATCTTGCAAGGATGTTGTTGATTGTTGTTGTTTATTGCCAGTTGATTATTGCCTCCCAGCTTCGGAGCACTGTTTTTGCGCAAAAATACATGTACTGTATGTGTCAGGTTACTTATTTGCATATTTCTTAACTCTTATTTTTATCATTTTTTGCCTTGTAAAACATCTCAAGATATTGTGATATATTTTTGTATGACACATATAACGACTTACAGCTAACTCAAAATTCAGTTCCTTGAAAAAAGAAAAATAATACTATATCTATCTACTTTCTCCTGCTTCATCCATCAGGGTTTTAGTGGGACTGGTGCCTATCTCCAGCCAAAGATTCTAGCTGCAGACCTACACTCTTAGGAACCTTTGTTGCAGACTTGCATTGTCAGGACCCTACTTGCACTGTGAGGACCCTGCACTATCTGAACCGGAAGTTAATTTGAAGCCTTTCAAAGTAAAAGCGAGGTAAAAAAATAAAATAAAAAAATGACACGCTCACACAGCTTCAATCAGCAGCTCTTAAATGGTCTTTGTTTCACTATCTTCTTAAGGCAAAGCACATCTACAGTATATTGCTCGTACACCATTTACCATCATAGTTTTATTTCTATTCAACTTTCCATAAATATGCTTACCTCTGGGGTGCTGTTGTGCTGTGGAGGTAGAGCGCATGAGCCATATAGTGGTTATCACAGGTTCAAGTCCTTCACCTGCTAACCTTTGCAGAATATCACTCTCCTGTCTATATTCTTTGAAATAATACAAAAAAATAATATAAAAAATAAAGGCCTCTAGAGCCTAAAACATCTTAAAAAATGCTTGCATCTTGAATGGTGAGCTTCTCTGCAAATAAATATTGTTGTTTTCTCTTTATCTTGAGGGGTTTTGTTGATTCTTTCATGGGTAACTGTCAAATTAGGAACACTCCAGATGATTCTTTAGGCCAGAGCATAAGATACGTGTATTAAAAATTATGCGTTTCTTTTTCTGTGTAATACATTTAGTTTCTACTCTTCAGTTGAACTGTTGAAAAAAATTAACATTTCAATCATATGTAGATCCAACTTAAAAACTAACACGAAGAGAAAAGACAATTAGAAGAAATTTATTGATACAATTACTTTGTCTTTGGTGCTCAGACCTCGGCAGGAAACATAGCATTAATTTTCATAGATATGCATGAGCAGAAGCAAGAATAGGGCTTTTTTTCCCCCAGGCCTGAAATTGGTGGTGGAGTGGAGATAGATGAAGTTGGTCAGTCTGTAGACTGCCGGTTAGCGAGATGATATGCTGAGCTTTATGGGTAGATCCAGTGGACTGCGTGAGCTGATACTAGAGCCTAACTCAGGGACCTGGAAGATGGAAGTCCAGTTGGATAACACAGGTTGAGAGAACCTGTTCATGATGAGCAAGCATGAAGCGACACTGGAGATGAAAACCTCATTGTTGGGAAGAAACCTCTGGGAGAACCAGGCTCAACATGGCGGTCTTCTGCTGGACCGGTGGAAATGAGACTCGGAATGCAACAAGAGTCCGGGAGGAATGACACTCTGATGAAGCGTTAGCTACGATGGTGCAGGAGGACTGGAGATGGGTTGAAACGGTGTCAACTGAATGAAGACACACACAAATCCACCGCCTGCACACAGGAGCAGACAGGTGTGTATCAGAGGCCTTTTAAGATGAACTTTGGATGCCGATTGGCTTTTGTGGAGGTGTGGTTCAAAGCTGATTGGCTGTTTCGCAGGTGGATGTGGGCAAGCAATCAGTTTCTTCAGTTGAACTTCCGCCTAGGCTCCATTTTGAACACTTTATCATTAGATATTCCAAGCCTGAGCTAAAAACTGTCATTCTTAGAAAAGAATGTTTCAAAGCTGAAACTGCCCTCTAGGGCTGGAGAGGAGAAGCTATGGGAGCTGCAGGGAAAGAGGAGATAAACACATCCACATCGTTGCAGAGGATTTTCATCTTTGGTTTTTGTAGCTTAAAATCTGGACTAATTTCATTCAGATCTCATCCTATCTAGAAGGCAGCATTTCTTAGAAGTAAAAAATAAAATTTTTACATGGTTAGAAAGCGATGCGGGAGCTCGCTCCATCACCAATCTATGTCAAAGATGTGTTAGAGACATCCATCCACATTAGGGAAACTACTTGCTCAAGAAAAGTGGTGCTTGAGCCTGAATGTTTCTTTCTTTCTATCAGTCACTCACATCTTCAGGCTCCAAGCTGTTATGGTGTGAATTGCCTCCTCCAGATATTCTCTACCTGTAAGCTCAGCTAGTCCAGACTTAGGCTTCCTAAGGGACTCTGTGTCTGTTATCTCATTCATCTCAGAACATACAAGTGTTCAAATGCCTACCAAGATCGATGGGCACACAATTCACCTTATCTTTCTGTGGAGCATCTGCTAAACAGTCCTTGTCACCCATCCACCTGAGCAAGAGTTATCTGCTTTCCACTGAACCCCTTTTGGGGCTCCACAACATTCCCAATGAAAAGATGTCACCTGAGCATCACACAGAATGAAGCTGTTTAATAAAATGCATTGAGGATGAGGCATTGCAGGAGATGAAGAGAGGACACTGTTTTTCTGTAGGTAGGGGCGGAGCACCTCTGTGTTCATGACTTACTTGGCAGGCCTTTGCTTAAGTTATGGTTGGCGTGAAACTTTTTTTAAAAGTGCATTTGAAGAATCTCAGATGTTGCAAGGCGAGACACCCACACATGTTTGTGTATGCTTCCGTGTGTCTATATATGCATGTGTGTGTGAGTGCACCACTGGGTGAGCACAGATTTACTTGACTCTTTTCACTTCAATCACATCTTTGTAGGTCTGCCTGTGGATCCTATAAGCAAAAGACGGGGGGAGAGGTTGCAACGCAGAGCTTTAATGGTTTCTTTGGCTGCGCCACAAGGGATCTATAGCACCAGCAATATGACTGGCAGGCAGATAGGCGGGGATGAAATGATACAATATCAGATAAGAATCAGTCAGAATTTTAAAGGGCTGTGGCCGCTATTCACGTGTTTTCAGCAGAGCACCTGAACAATGTCTACATTTATAACTCTAGATTATAATTTGCAGCAAAGAAAAGAGACAATGATTCAGCAACATAGATGTTTGAAAGATGATAAAGATACAAAATAAGGCATATTTGCTTTTTAAAAATAGGCCTTTTTCCACACTAATCCAGCTGTTCTTTCCTTTTATAGTTGCACATATTTACCCAACTGACAAATGCCTGTAATAGCCCTTTCATGGTGGGAAAATAGGTTCCTATATGGTTCCTTCTATAAAGTGGCTGTATATTTTTATTGTTTCAAGTACAAACAGAATGCAGATTGAAAGACTTTATGTGTTTCCTGCTGGAGAAAGTTATATTTTGCCCTTCAATCCACTAATGCATGGAAAAAGCAAAGGGATCAGGGATGCAATTAATATTTGACAAGCAGACTGAGCAGCCTGCACTTTGTCATTGATGTAACTTTTCTCCTACAACTTGATATGTAAAGAAAAAAAGAAAGAAATGATTTACATTTATACTTGCATTTTAGGAAGAAGTAACGTTTGGCCCTGATGTTCAATACAACAGCATAAATGTTTCAATGAATAGATTAAATCATTTTTTGTAAGTTTACCCTGAAATACTGAAATTGTGTATTTAGACTTTGCTTCTTTGGGAAAAAATATAAATTAGCTGATATATTTGAAGTGAAATGAAATAATGCACCTTTTTTTTTTTACACAAATAGGAATTTGAACAGTGTTGCTAATGTTTGCACTCCACCCTGTCACAATAGAAACAGAAATATTCACTCCTGACAGTCATACAAATGCAAAAAGAAATGCTTTAAAAATATTAAGACGCTCATTTCTTGTCATGTTGTTTTGTGTTTATTTAGCCCAAATGCAGAAAACACTCAGGAGACAGGAGAAAAGTTTAAAGGTTTATTTACAAAAGATGAACAATAATCAGGATGTCCAGGAAACTGCTTGGCTCGTGAACACAGCTTGGGATCTGTAAGAGAACGCTGGTTGGTGATTTGAGCTGTGGTTAATAGAATGTTTACTTAAGTAAATATCAGTCTCGAAGATGAGATCCGTTTGGGAGGGTTCTGATCGGGGCGGGGGTTCTGCAGTGAACAGAGCAGTTGCTTTGATCCAGAGTTAGGAGAGCATGGTGGAGGGTAACCAGCTGATCAGGGAACGATCGCAAAAGCTACTATGATGTTGTTCTTGATTTTGTATGTGATGTTACTGCAAAGCAGTTTCTTTTTTATTTCTTTTTTTAGCAGCCAGGTTACTTTTGGGACATTGAAAAGTTTCAAGGACATTACTAGAGGACTCAAGTTGTTTCTTTTTTTTGTTCTGTATGCCATGTGGTAAATGTGGTGTTTCTGAGGGTCAATTGAATAGCCACTACCCCATTGAGTTCAGATGGTAAAGCAAGAAAAATCTTTGACTCTTACGGCATAAGCCCTAAAATAATTTTCAGGAATTTTATCCTTTGACAAGTAATGACTATCATAGGTCTGAAGGACAACAACAAGTAGGAAGGATGGTGTCCTGTGTTTAGCTGATAAGACCAGATGATCAATATTTTGAAATTTATCAGCCCTGGCTGACTCTACTTAGTGATGCTATCCTCATTCACAGGCTGCTCAGTAAAGATACCATCAAAGAATGACATTTTACCCCCCCCCCCAAAAAAAAAATAAATAAATCCTATTTTCGATTGACAGACCAAATCAATGTGAAAGTACTTTTCTTACAGTATTTCCAGTTTGCTGGTGAACTGAATGTCACAGCTTTATCAAATTTCGTTGGACTACAGTAGTGACTGTAAGCCAAACAGTCTTTTTTAAGCCATGGGTCACTGTCTGTTTTGTTCTTTATTACTGTTAAGACTTAAGTATTTTTCTTTTTATCTATTTCTATATTCCTGGCAATTTGTTTATTGCAAACAGTTAAACCACCTATTGTTACAAATTTTTTGCTTGACAAATCAGATCTACCATATTCCAGTCAAGGTTTGTTAGAGTAATACATTTTGAAAAGCTTCAATTTTGATAATTCAGACATGATTTTTTATGTTGGAATAATGTCTCTAGTTTCATAGCTTGGTCTTTTTGCCTTTTTCTGTACAGGACTTAATTCACTATCTAGAATTAAACTTGCCTGACACTTGATGTCAGACAGTAACAACAAAGTTGTGTCTTTTAATTCAGTGTATGTAAAGCTGTTGTTATGAAACAGAAACTAAAAATCTTCTCAAAATTGTCAGAACTGCCTGTGTTTATGGCTGCACCACAGCTCCGTTGATGCTTGGGACCCTGATCTCTAGACATGCATGCTAGATAGGGGCCTGGTTACACTACTGCTACAGCAACAGAAGCAGTCCTGCAGGTTCTTCGCAGTCTGGATTGTCACAGAGCCTGTTACGAAACAGATCAGTCTCAGAGCAAAGATTGTTCCACAGATGTGGAGCTGACTGGCTTCCAGCTCCTTTGATGTGACACTGAAGTTTCTAGATTCCACGTCTGACTATCTGTGTTGGCTGGCAATGGAGGCAGCTGAGGGTTAGATCTCATTCGCAGAGCTCAGGGTAAACAAGCACTCCCTGCCGAGCCAAGTTAAGCTGTCATCCAATGAGCAGGGCTGTAAGCATCACTTGAAAGATAGGGCTCAGGCTTCTGGTATGTCAGTAAAACTGTGATACTGTAGGGGCAGCACAGATGTGAGTTCTTGTTGCATAAAGGAAAAGGTTTTATCTAATCTTAATAGTGTGTTTTTGATGTTAATAATGTTGGGTAAATAGTCAACACCTCAGGGGGGATTGGTATTAGATGGGAGAAGTTCAAAGACGCCGAAGGGGTCATGGGATGGATGAAGCAGAGCACAGGACAGGATATGATTCGGACAGGGCTCCTGTTGTCCCCAGCTGTCCTCTCTATGACCCAAGGTCACCCTCATGTCAGAAGGCCACCAAGAATAAAGGAAAGAGGGGGTTCAAATTCGGGTTACAGAATGGAGGGGGTGGGGACTGTGTGCATGACTCTGAGTGTTTTGCGGCAGCTCACTTTGTCATCCACTCTATAATCCCGTTCTCCCAAACACACAAACACTAAGAAAAAGGGACAGCGTGACCAGACAACCCTGTGGCCTCTGATATATTTATAAGCTTGAAGCAGTTTCTGTTCAGAGACGGAGACTTGGAGATGCACCTGAGCAAATATTAACATCCTCTATAAGAAGCCTTTGATGTGCAGAGGCCAAAGCTCTGGGTCGGTAACCCTCAGCAGGCTCATCTTGAAATGAAGGGACTGTCAAGTCATATGCAAACTAGACGTAACAGTTCTAAAGCACACTCTAAACCATGAAATCCAATTTTCTTATTCTATTTTGTTAGAAATAAACAGCTGATGATACTAACACTAATTCTTAAAAAGGAAAATCCCTGGTCTGTAGCCAGGAAATCAAAAAAAAAAAAAAATGAAACCAAAATAACAGGGTCAAAGGATCGTGACCCCTATTGGCAAACCTCCCAAAACTTTACACATAGACAACTTTTATTGTCATTTTGTATAC